>NC_134399.1:86836817-87020757 GCF_050003625.1 Haematobia irritans | reverse complement strand
ATATATATATATATCCCTTTCCGACCTATAGCCGATCCACGTGATAGATTTTCCTAAATTTTTCAATTCTGTTATTTATGTGTACATAGAACATTTTAAATTATTAAGTTTGTTCAGTTTGATCCTGTATCCTGTTTTTTCAGGATACGTACAATTGTTGCAGTCCGGTAAATTCCGGTAAAAGTCCGGACGTAAAAATATCAAAAAACACAAAATAATCACGAAGTTACTGTTTGCATACAATATTTAAAATGTTTTCTTATTGAAAACACTTGTTTGATGAAATATTCCACAATTTAAATAATTTTAATATATTTGCAAACTTACATCTTCCACTCATTTTTACAAATGCGCAAAGTACACTGCTGAAACTACAAAATTAATATGAAAAGCAAATATTTATAACGGTTCTTCACATTCTTAGACAAAGAGAGACCATACACCATTATTTTTTTGCCGCTCTTATCGCAGTACGTCATATATTAAAGAAATTATAGAGACTTAAACTTACCCGCACAATTGTGCGTACACGGTCGGAAAGGGATATATATATATATATATATATATATATATATATATATATATATATATATATATATATATAATATATATATATATATATATATATATATATATATATATATATATATATATATATATATATATATATATATATATATATATATATATATATATATATATATATATATATATATATATATATATATATATATATATATATATATATATATATATATATAATATATATATAGATATATATATATATATATATATATATATATACATATTCTTTTGTAAGAGTTTTTGAATTTCTTCGAAATTTTCAATCTTGTATACAAAAGTTTCATTCATTTTCGTTTACAGTTTCGTAGTAAAAATTTAATATAATACTATGTAATGTTGAACACCTTTTCGGGATATTCCCAACGTATCTGGAATATATGTAAAAATAAAAAAAAAATAAAAATAAAAAATTGGCGTTGGTCGAAGCAGGGATCGAACCCAGGACCCTTGGCATGCAAGGCGGACGTACCAACCACAGCTCAACGTCGCCAACAAATGTATGTTTAACAATGTTATGTTCTTAAACAATGTTATGTTTGCATCGGCTCGTGGGCGCCGCAAGCTATGCTATATAAATATAACTTATAACGATAATTATCTCTTGATGACCATAACAGCTACGTAGCCCAGTGGATAGTGTGCTGGCTTACAAACTGTGTGGTCCGCTGTTCGAATCCCCGTCCGGCAAAAGGTAAAATTAAAAAAAAAAATTATAAAATTGAATAATTTCTTCTACAATGTTTGTATCACAAAAAAAGGTGCTAAGAACTAAAAAAAACTCGTGGAAGTGAGAAAAATGTGGGGGAATATACAATTAGGTAGAAAAAATGTTTGAGCACAATCTTCTTTGGGAGAAAATTCTTCTAAGCATATAATATTTTTGGGTTCAAAATGTTTCCAAACATATTATATGTTCACATAATAACATATAGTTTTTTGGAAGACAACATAATTGAATTTGGATGGAAAAATACATAATGTTTGGAACTTAGACTACCCAAACATATTATATTGTTTAGACCAATATGCTTTCAAACATATTATATATTGGAAAAAATCAAATATATAAATGTTTGGCAATACCCAAAAATGTATATGCTTGAAGCAAAATTTGTTTGGGAGTATATGTTACAGAAGCGATTTTTTTGAGGGTGTATGGAATGACAATGTTATTCCACACCAAACCCTATGGTGGAGGGAATAAAAAAATATTTATTTTTATTTATTTAGTACTTAATTTAGTATAATAACAAATTATAATAAACCTATTTATACGGACACTAGCAACTACAGGCTAAGCCGATACGAGCTTAGAAAAGAAGTACATTTATAGCACAATTTAAATTGTGCATGAACGATATTTAAATTGACATTTCAACACCGATAGAACTACGTGATTGTAAATAAATCTGACCAAGGATTTTTATTTTCTCTTGAATTATAACGTGCATTATTTGCATATAAACCTTGTTAGTGAATTTGTTAGGGAACGCCGTCATGAATGCTATACACATGGTTAAAAAGCAATGCAAAACTGTAATCACAATATGAATGGCAGGGAAATTCCTGAAAATATCCTCATAACCCACCCCATCATCACCATAAAATGGTTATGGGGGTATAATATATTTGCCAGTTTGTTTGTAACACACAAAATATCAACTTACGGCTATATAAAGTATATACATATTTTTGATCAGGGATATAACCGTGTCCGTCTATTGTAATCACACTGCAACCTTCAATAGTGACGCTATGGTCCTGAAAGTTGGCACGGATTCGTTTTTTTTTCTGCCCGCAGATCAAGTTCAATGATGCGTTATGTTGCTCCTTATAGTCCCCGTATAGACCGATATTCAGATTTGAATTTTTGGGCTTTACACATCGCAATTTTTTATCCGATTTGCCTAAAATTGGAAGTACTTCTAAAGGCACAATTTTAAAAGCAATTCCAAAAATGTCCTCCCAAAGATGCTCACTATTTTAACTACTCAGGAAGTTCTTTTAATTCAATTTGTTATAACGCGCTTTTTTCATATATTTAGGGGAAATTTAAACTTTTTTTGTTTCAAATAGGTAAAAAACAGAGAAACAATTAATAAAACGGTATATATTATTTAAATTTTGTCGAAAAAATGGTAAACCTTCTAGAAAAATCGCGAATTTTTGAAAATATTTGAGGTCAAGCGTTTCAGTCAAACCTTAAAATGAATTAAAAATCATATAAAATTTAAAAATTATTTATTTGACAAAATATCATTAATTCACATCCAAAACACTGCACACAGAGAAGGAATATGATCACCTCAACCATGTTTCAAGAGCAAAATGTTATTTTTGAATGGTGACCATGTAACATGTTTGTCGCAACCATGTTATTTTCTCGGAGATTATGTGTCTGATTTCGGCAAGCATATTATTTTTGGCGAGAAAAGAACATTTTTGCCATAAACATGTTACATGGTCACCATCCAAAAATAACATTTTGCTCTTGAAACATGGTTGAGGTGATCATATTCCTTCTCTGCGTGTGAATTCGAATCACACCCTAAAAAGTGGTGCATATTCAGTGCAACGGCTGTTCAAGTGGTTAAATTCATCGCTTCTGGTCCAATTTTGAACCACTTCTGGGTCCAAAAAGAAATCGTTTTTGCTGCGATATCATTATATTTGATTCCTGGTGGTGGGTATTTAAGATTCGGCCCGGCCGAATTTGCAATACATCCACACCCCACTAAGGACCGATACTTTTAACCCCATCGCATTGCATTCACATTTCCCCGATTTTTAAACGAACTTTGCATGCCAAACTGTATTCTTCTCAAAGAACTGAAGCACTAGCAAATTTTGTATCGTACAACCAAAGTTATTGTTTTCCATTATGAATATTTATATTCATAATATGCGAGTAAGGACGTCGTTCAACAAATTCCTTAGAATGTTTTTGAAATACAAAACTGCAAAACTATCAACCGCAAGGCACTAGAAAAAATGCATATTTCACTCGTATTGTTTTGCATAAACGCAGTTTATCAGCAGCGTCAGGCAAACGGTTTTCATTTTAGGGGTATCCTTTTAACAAAGGAGATATGGCAATGGGCTGCGCAAACAGAAAGGAAATAGAGTAGTTGTATAAACTGTGGAAATTAAACTTTTGCTATTCATAGAATGCAACATGATTTAAGAGACAACAATAACTGAAAAGTTAGGTGACATTGAAAGAGTTGGTAAGCTATGGTCGGTCACATATTTACCTTTCATATCACAAATTTATAATCTGAAAAGCAATGGCTGAGAATGTATACACTAATGAAGACAATTACGTTCCAAAATCGTGAACGGACGGTAACAAAATGAAATGGGAGCGTTCAAGAAAAATCAAAACGGAATGTTCACGCTTTCGTCTACGGGCGTTCACGATTTTGTTAATGGCTTTCGTTTTTCTTTGGCCATGCAAAGTCTTCAAATATTCGTCTCTCTGTAAACACATTTTTGTACTCAAAATCCAGGTTGCAGTTTTGGTTCAATCAACTTCAAATTTGACGCAAGTATATATTTTAAACGAAATCGGTTTAGATTTAGATATAGCTCCAACATATACCTTTTGCCCGATATGCACTTATATGGCTCCGGAAGCAGTGTTTTATCTTGAGGGAGCCACCGTGGTGCAATGGTTAGCATGCCCGCCTTGCATACACAAGGTCGTGGGTTCGATTCCTGCTTCGACCGAACACCAAAAAGTTTCTCAGCGGTGGATTATCCCACCTCAGTTTCACAGACATTTCTGAGGGTTTCAAAGCTTCTCTAAGTGGTTTCACTGCAATATGGAACGCCCTTCGGACCCTGCTATAAAAAGGAGGTCCCTTGTCATTGAGCTTAACATGGAATCGGGCAGCACTCAGTGATAATGTGGTATCACAATGGACTGAATAATCTAAGTGAGCCTGATACATCGGACTGCCATCTAACCTAACCTAACCTACTAACATAGTGTACTATCCCAGGGCATTAGCCGACGTTTTTCTTCTGTTCTTTTCTTACAGTGTTCTGAGTTTTTTCAAAAATTTCAATCTTTTATCACCAAAAAATGTTTACGGGTACAAGTTTTTTATTTTTGCAATAAAAGAAATAATTTTTATTCGAAATCACTTTCCATTTCGTTTGTATTTAGCACAGTTTTTTTCTGACTTCAAATCTTTAATAGGACACATTGAAGCTTCGCCACAGCAGTGAAGGCCATAAAAACATGAGATTATGTATTAGTAAAAAAATCGTTTTCCTTAAATATCAAAATAACTCCTTGCGTTGGAAAACCCCTAAGGTGGTCTCTTAAAATCATCAACATTATTTAGACATAGAATTTAAGAACCATGTTGCGTATACGTTCTGGAATAAGATTAACACTCATGTAACTCATACGTTCCAATCGCTTTACCCATTTAACTCTTAGTGTGTAAATATAACCATAGCGATAGGCGGTAGGCGACGATTGCCGCGACGACAAATACAATAAATTCCTCTTTTCTTGTTCCCGAGTGTTTTTGGTGACAATATAGCATGATTTTTCATTATTTAATATTGGAGATCAATAAAAAAATGTATTATTTTTTTATTTGTTGAGTTTTTTGAAGATTGTCCAAGCAAAAACAATGCCTAGTGGTAAATTAAAAAAATTTGATAATTTTGATTTTCCGCCAGGGAATTAGAATATATTTTAATTTGGGGACACGCCGCAAGCAGTCACACGTAAACCAGTGTTCCTTTATCCCCTATCGCTATGGTTATATTTGCACACTTAAAGATCACCAAATACTCCGAACAAATATGGTAATATGCAAAATGGTAAATAGAGAACATCTGCATACCAATTTTTTTTTTCAAAAACATTTTTTTTTTTGCCCATTAAACTAAGTTTTCTATTTTTATGTTAGCATGATATCAATGCAGGCTGCTTTAATGTTCAAGTCATTTAAACTTGATATTACTGAAAAGTAACTTAATAGTATTAATTCCCTTAATCTTCGTGTCAAATAAGTTCAAATAGATATTGTAATAATATGTAAACTAAGTTTTTATTTACAAGTAAACAATTTGATTTTAGTAGAGAATAGTGAATAATGATATTTTGACACCACACAGTTTTGTACAAAAATTACTATCATCTCTGGTAAATATGATTTAACTTCTAATTTGTTTTTTTTTTTTTTTTTAATTTTTGGTCAAAATTTGATTTTTAGTTTTGACTGCAGATTACTCAGAAATATAACAAATTTTCAGAAATAGCACAATGATGTATTAAATACAAAAAAAATGATTTCATAGAATTTCGTCAAAACTTTAAGACGTAAGAATTTTCTTTCTGATTGCATACGGTGCCCATTTAAGAGTTAATATCCCGTACTTTCTATGACTTGAGATAAAAAAAAAAACAAGTATATATGGCCGTAAGTTCGGCCAGGCCGAATCTTATGTACCCTCCACCATGGATTGCGTAGAAACTTCTTCTAAACACTACCATCCACAATCGAATTACTTGGGTTGTGGTATCTTAAATCGTTTTCTAAATTGCGAGTTAGTCCATACGTGGTATATTTTAGACAAAAAAGGTATGTGTAGGTAAGTCTACAAATAATTACGAATCGATATGGACTTTTGCACGGTACGTAGAGAGCCAGCATTGAAATATGGGCCGCTTATGTGGGGGGCTATATACAATTATGAACTTGATATGGACCAATTTTTGTGTGATTGGGGATCGATTTATCTGAGGGCTATATATAACTATATACCGATATGGACCTAGTTAGGCATGGTTGCTAATGACCATATACTAGCACAATGTACGAAATTTCAACTGACTCGGATGAAATTTACTCCTCCAAGAGGCTCCAAAACCAAATCTCGGGATCGGTTTATATGGGGGCTATATATAATTATGGACCGATTTCGACCAATATTCGCATAGGTGTTTGAGGCCATATATTAACACCACGTACAAAATATCAACTGAATCAGATGAATTTTCGTCTTCCATGAGGCTCCGGAGGTCAAATCTGATGATCGGTTTATATAGGGGCTATATGTAAATATGCACCGATGTGGACCAATTTTTGCATGGTCATTAGAGACACTATACTAACAAATTTTCTTCTCTTAGAGGTTCCGCAAGCCAAATCTGGGGATCGGTTTATATGGGGGCTATATATAATTATGGACCAATATGGACCAATTTTTGCATGGTTATTAAAGACCATATACTCAAACCATGTACCAAATTTCAGCCGGATCGGATGAAATTTGTTTCTCTTAGAGGCTCCGAAAGCTAAATCGGGGCATCGGTTTATATGGGGGCTATATATAATTAAGGACCGATGTGGACCAATTTTTGCACGGTTGTTAGAGTCCATATGCTAACACCATGTACCAAATTTCAGCCGGATCGGATAAAATTTGCTTCTCTTAGAGGGTCTGCAAGCCAAATTTGGGGGTCCGTTTATATGGGGGCTATACGTAAAAGTGGTCCGATAATGCCCATTTGCAATACCATCCGACCTACAGCTAATTGTGCCAAGTTTCAAGTCGATAGCTTGTTTCGTTCGGAAGTTAGCGAGATTTCAACAGACGGACGGACGGACATGCTCAGATAGACTCAGAATTTCACCACGACCCAGAATATATACTTTATGGCGTCTTAGAGCAATATTTCGATATGTTACCAACGGAATGACAATGTTAATATACCCCCATCCTATGGTGGAGGGTATAAAAAAAACATACCACTTAACCGGTGCGATCTACCGCAACTGAGCAGTGTACTTGGTAAACACCAACATCTGCAGTTCAAAAAATTTATAAGATGAATTTCAACCACCATTATAAACCCCAATCGATCGCTATCGGTTGTCCCGAAAACAAAGTAGTAAAATAACCTCTCAAATTATTTACCTCATATCTCATCTGTGTTCTTGGGATCTCTCTCAGTTATCTTAAGGTGATGCCAACTGATGGTAGTGATTTTTACATTTTATATACAAGACATCTTCAGCATCGCATAGTGGGATATTTAACAAAAACACTAAAACAAGTAAAGAAATTCTAATTATGGGCGGCACCGAGTATATTACACCCTTTACCAATGTGTAGCACAATATGGAAAATATTTAATTTAAATGGCAAAAGCCATTTTTAATCAATTGCGAAAAAGAGCATTTACGATTTATAAGGCGACACATATGTATAGAGTTATATGTAAATTTGAGGCATTTTTACGATTTTTCATACCTAGTAGTGGCCATTTTACAAGAATACGGATATGGATGTGGGATTTGCATCAGAACCTTATCTAAGTATCAACCGTTCTGTGGATAGTAGGACATTACAGTGTGTATGATATGACTACAATATGGGGAAGTCTTCACAGCATTTTGTGTAAAATGTGGGTATTTTCACCACATTGGCCTGAAGCGGAATAACATCCCAGCAAAAAAATTTGGAAGTTCCTCCAAAGGCACAACTTTAAAAGCACTTCCAGAAGATGCACTCCCAATGATGATCTTTATTTTAACTACCCAGGAAATTATTTTAATTCAATTTTTTATAACTTAGTTTTATCATGCTTTTAATGGGTAATTTTAACTTTTTTTGTTTCAAATAGGTTAAAAACAGAGTAAGAATTCATAAAATGGTACAAATCATTTAAATTTTATCGAAAAAAATGCTAAATCCAATCTGAAAAAATTGTGAGTTTTTGAAAATATTTGAGGTTAAACGTTTCTTACAAGCTTTAGAATCCACTAAAAATTAGAAAGAATTATTTATTTGACAAAATATCACAGAATTTTTTAATTTACATCCAAACCATTCCATTCGGATCACACCTAAAGAAGTGATGCTGTTGAAATGAAGGACTTCCGTCCTATGACAAGCCCATGTTAAATTCATCGCTTCTGCGTCAATTTTGCACCACTTCCGGATCCAAAAAGAACATTTTCATTACTTTTTTGGCGACGCTTTTTTTGCTGGGATATGTATGGTGGCTTCATCTGGATGACATTCTACACACTTAAACATATGCCCTAAGACGGAGCAGAGTGTTAATAAAAATAACTAAAACAAGTATATTCGGCCGTAAGTTCGGTCACGCCGAATATTATGTACTCTCCACCATGGATTGCATAGAAACTTGTACTAAAGATTGTCATCCTCAATCGAATTACTTGGGTTGCGGTAACACATGCCGATGGAAGGTATCTTAAAACTTCTTAACACCGTCTCCTCAATTGTAAGTTAGTCCATACGGGGTATATTAAACAAAAAAAGCCAATTAAATACGTATATTATTCAAAATTTTCGTATACGTATATTTGACAACATTTTCCATAGAAATAAAGTTTTGACATAATTTTCTGTAGAAATAAAATTTTGAGAACATTTCCTATAAAAATAAAATTTTGACAAAATTTTCTATCGAAATAAAATTTTCGGCAAATTTTCTATAGAAATGAAATCTTCACAAAACTTTGTATAGTAAAAAATATTGACAAAATTTCCTATATAAATAATATTTTGACAAAGTTTTCTATAGAAATAAAATTTTGACAAAATTTTGTATAGTACAAAATTTTGACATTTTCTAGATTATTTTTGGGTATCGGCTATATATAACTATAGACCGGTATGGACCAATTTTGGCATGGTTGTTAGCGGCCATATACTAGCGCAATGTGTCAAATTTCACCAGGTACCACAAATTTCAACCGGATCGGATGAATTTTGCTCCTCCAAGAGCTCCGGCGGTCAAATGTGGGGATCGGTTTAAATGGGGGTTATATATAATTAAGACCGGTATGGACTAATTTTTGCAGGTTGTTAGAGACCATATACTAACACCACGTACCAAATTTCAACCGGATCGGGTGAATTTTGCTCTTCCAAGGGGCTCCGGAGGTCAAATCTGGGGATCGGTTTATATGGGGGCTACATATAATTATGGACCGATATGGATCAATTACTGCATGGTTGTCAGGGACCATAAACTAACACCACGTACCACATTTCAACCGAATCGGATGAATTTTGCTCATCCATGAGGCTCCGAAGGTCAAATCTGGGGATCGGTTTATGTGAGGGCTATATATAATTATGGACCAGAGATGGTATCATTTCAATGGTTAAGGGCTCCTTATTTATTTATAAATAAAATTCGAAATAGTGGAGAAGCATAACGTCTGAGGTATTTAGGGAAAAGCGCAGGATGGTACAATAAAATTCCTTTTGATTCAATTTTGCACAACTTCCCGATCCAGAAAATACACTTTCATTGCTTCTTCAAAACTCTTTTAGTTTTGTCAGTCAAAAATGGGGTGTTAGTTAGTGTATTACTTTACATCAGCATCAATATCAATATTGTTAGCTAGTATAGAACAAAAAGAATTTGTGAACCTCTGATTATTAATCCATTTCATTATTTTTCAGTCTTGATGCAATGGGAAAACATCAAGGATATTTTTCTTAAAAAAAATATAGCGGCAAGGACATGCAATTTTACCATTGATGTATATACCAAATAACGGAAGAACGAAATGCTTCGCTGTAATATATGTATACACTCAAATAATTTTAAGATTTCTTGTTGAATTGATTTCACATTCCATAAGATGTTGGTTTGAAAATATGCGATTTCGTTTGATACACTTTGAAATATCATATTACGGACAGCTTAATGAATTTACAAGAACTTGATTCGATGGAGGACGCCTATATTTAAAAAAAGGTGAAATATTTTTCTCTGTTTGGAAGTTTGTGGGTCCACGGGCTGGCCTATAGGTGTTGAAGAATTATCACATCGGGTGTCTGATAATTATTAGCGAGTAATAGGACAATTTATTTATTTTGCAAACTTTGAAAAATGTGGGCTCAGTATTGTGGACCTATAAGGATCGTTTGTGGGCGGATTCTTGTTTTCTTTCCTTAACTGTAGTCCTTACAATTCTACACATTTTAGATGAAAACGTATTGCCTATGGGCTTTAGACTTCATAAAAATGTATCAAATTTTGTTTCCAAAGTAAAATATGACTTATGGGGCCATATAAGATACTAACAGAATTCGGTCCTACTGCATTTATATGTATTTATAGAAGCCATAATTCTATTTTCATACACCCGAGGTGACAAACTTTCAACGCCAATAAACCCTAACAAAATCGCTTCTGTAACATATACTCCAAACACATTCTGCTTCAAGCATATATATTTTCAGGATTTGTCCAATATTGTTAATATGTTCTAATCTAACATTTACGCCCCAAACATGTTATGCTAGTTTATGAACATTATATGCTTGCACTTAATAATATTGTGTTACAAATTTTAATTGCGAAACATATAATTTTTACACCCAAACATATGAAAAACAGTCTGTTTCTTCCGTGTAGGCTAGCCCGTGGATCCAATAGGAAACAAGTAAGGAAAGTTTAAAGTCGGGCGGGGACGACCATATTATACCCTACACCACTTTGTAGATCCACATTTTCGATACCATATTATTCTGTATATCTGACCAAATATAGACAGAGTTCTACCATATTTATAGACTTTAAATATAAGTCGGCTAATGCCCTGAGGTAGAACACAATGTTAGTAAAAAAACAAGTAAGGAAAGTCTAAAGTCGGGCGGGGCCGGTATAATATACCCTGCACCACTTTGTAGATATAAATTTTCGATTCCATATCACATCCGTCAAATGTGTTGGGGGCTATATATAAAGGTTTGTCCCAAATACATACATTTAAATAACACTCGATCTGGACAGAATTTGATAGACTTCTACAAAATCTATAGACTCAAAATTTAAGTCGGCTAATGCACTAGGGTGGAACACAATGTTAGTAAAAATATGGGAAACGTTTAAATCTGAAGCAATTTTAAGTAGAATTCGAAAAAGTTTATTTATGATTTATCGTTCGATATATATGTATTAGAAGTTTAGGAAAATTAGAGTCATTTTTACAACTTTTCGACTAAGCAGTGGCGATTTTACAAGGAAAATGTTGGTATTTTGACCATTTTTGTCGAAATCAGAAAAACATATATATGGGAGCTATATCTAAATCTGAACCGATTTCAACCAAATTTGGCACGCATAGCTACAATGCTAATTCTACTCTCTGTGCAAAATTTCAATTATATCGGAGTAAAAGATTGGCCACTGTGGTCATATGAGTGTAAATCGGGCGAAAGCTATATATGGAAGATATATCTAAATCTGAACCAATTTCAACCAAATTTGGCACGCATAGCTACAATGCTAATTCTACTCTCTGTGCAAAATTTCAATTATATCGGAGTAAAAGATTGGCCACTGTGGGCAAATGAGTGTAAATCGGGCGAAAGCTATATATGGGAGCTATATCTAAATCTGAACTGATTTCAACCAACACGCATAGCTACAATGCTAATTCTACTCCCTGTGCAAAATTTCAACTAAATCGGAACAAAAAATTGGCCTCTGTGGGCAAATGAGTGTAAATCGGGCGAAAGCTATATATGGGAGCTATATCTAAATCTGAACCGATTTGGCTGATATTTTGCAAGTTTTTCGAGACTCATAAAATATTCGGATGTACGGAATTTGAGGAAGATCGGTTGATATACACGCCAATTATGACCAGATCGGTGAAAAATATATATGGCAGCTATATCTAAATCTGAACCGATTTTTTCCAAAATCAATAGGGATCGTCTTTTAGCCGAAACAGGACCCTATACCAAATTTTAGGACAATCGGACTAAAACTACGAGCTGTACTTTGCACACAAAAATACATCAACAGACAGACAGACGGACATCGCTAAATCGACTCAGAATTTAATTCTAAGACGATCGGTATACTAAACGATGGGTCTCAGACTTTTCCTTCTTGGCGTTACATACAAATGCACAAACTTATTATACCCTGTACCACAGTAGTGGTGAAGGGTATAAATATGGGAAACATTTAAATCTGAAGCAATTTTAAGGAAACTTCGCAAAAGTTTATTTATGATTTATCGCTCGATATATATGTGTTAGGAGTTTAGGAAAATTAGAGTCATTTTTACAACTTTTTGACTAAGCAGTGGCGATTTTACAAGGAAAATGTTGGTATTTTGACCATTTTTGTCGAAATCAGAAAAACATATATATGGGAGCTATATCTAAATCTGAACCGATTTCAAACAAATTTGGCACGCATAGCTACAATGCTAATTCTACTCTCTGTGCAAAATTTCAATTATATCGGAGTAAAAGATTGGCCACTGTGGTCATATGAGTGTAAATCGGGCGAAAGCTATATATGGAAGATATATCTAAATCTGAACCGATTTCAACCAAATTTGGCACACATAGCTACTGTGGTCATTTGAGTGTAAATCGGGCGAAAGCTATATATGGAAGATATATCTAAATCTGAACCGATTTCAACCAAATTTGGCACACATAGCTACTGTGGTCATTTGAGTGTAAATCGGGCGAAAGCTATATATGGGAGCTATATCTAAATCTGAACCGATTTCCACCAAATATGACACGCATAACTATAATGCTAATTCTACTCCCTGTGCAAAATTTCAACTAAATCGGAGCAAAAAATTGGCCTCTGTGGTCATTTGAGTGTAAATCGGGCGAAAGCTATATATGGGAGCTATATCTAAATCTGAACCCATTTCCACCAAATATGACACGCATAACTATAATGCTAATTCTACTCCCTGTGCAAAATTTCAACTAAATCGGAGCAAAAAATTGGCCTCTGTGGGCAAAGGAGTGTAAATCGGGCGAAAGCTATATATGGGAGCTGTATCTAAATCTGAACCGATTTGGATGATATTTTTTCGAGACTCATAAAATATTCGGATGTACGGAATTTGAGGAAGATCGGTTGATATACACGCCAATTATCACCAGATCGGTGAAAAATATATATGTCAGCTATATCTAAATCTGAACCGATTTTTTCCAAAATCAATAGGGATCGTCTTTGAGCCGAAACAGGACCCTATACCAAATTTTAGGACAATCGGACTAAAACTGCGAGCTGTACTTTGCACACAAAAATACACCAACAGACAGACAGACGGACATCGCTAAATCGACTCAAAATTTAATTCTATGACGATCGGTATACTAAACGATGGGTCTCAGACTTTTCCTTCTTGGTGTTACATACAAATGCACAAACTTATTATACCCTGTACTACAGTAGTGGTGAAGGGTATAAATATAGGAAACATTTAAATCTGAACCAATTTTGAGGCAACTTCGTAAAAATGTATTTATGATTTATCGGTCGATAGATATGTATTAGAAATAAAGTAAAATTTGAGTAATTTTTACAAGTTTTCGGCTTAGCAGTGGCGATTTTGTAAGGAAAATGTGTATATTTTGGCCATTTTCGCCCAAATCGGAAAAACCATATATATATGGAAGCTATATCGAAATCTCAACCGATTTATGTTCATTCTACTCTCTGTGCAAAATTTCACATAAATCGTACTACAACTTTGAACTATGTGGTCATATGACCGAAAATCGGGCGAATGATTAATATGGTTAGGCAGCCCGATGTATCAAGCTCACTTAGACTATTCAGTCCATTGTGATACCACAGTGGTGAACTTCTCTCTTATCACTGAGTGCTGCCCGATTCCATGTTAAGCTCAATGACAAGGGACCTCCTTTTTATAGCCGAGTCCGAACGGCATTCCACATTCCAGTGAAACCACTTAGAGAAGCTTTGAAACCCTCAGAAATGTCACCAGCATTACTGAGGTAGGATGCAAGGCGGGCATGCTAACCATTGCACCACGGTGGCTCCCAAAAAAGGTTAATATGGGAGCTATATATAAATCTGAACCGATTTCAATAAATTTTAGCACACTTGACTACACTACTAATTGTACTTCTAGTGCAAAATTTCAACCAAATTGGGCTTAAACACTGGCTTCTGGGGCCATATAAGTCTATATCGGGCGAAAGATATATATGGGAGCTATATCTAAATCTCAACCGATTTCAATAAAATTTGGCACACTTGACTATAGTAATAATTGTTCTTCTTGTGCAAAATTTTAAGCAAATTAGGGTAAAACTCTGGCTTCTGGGGCCATATAAGTCCATATCGAGCGAAATATATATATTTGGGAGCTATATCTAAATCTGAACCGATTTCTTCCAAAATCAATAGGGTTCCATTCTGAGCCAAAACACATACTTCTGCCAAATTTGAAGTCGATTGGACTAAAACTGCGACCTAGACTTTGATTACAAAAATGTGTTCACGGACAGACGGACATCGCTATATCGACTCAGGAGCCCACCCTTAGCATTATTGCCAAAGACACCATGTGTCTATCTCGTCTCCTTCTGGGTGTTGCAAACATATGCACTAACTTCTAATACCCTGTTCCACAGTGTGGCGCAGGGTATAATTATTAGACATAATTACTTTTTTCACATGTTAAAGAAAATTTTGTAGTTAGAAGGACAAAATTGGAGTTCAAAATTGCAAGAATGTCTTTAGTGGCATACGAAGTTCATGATGAACGCATTTCTAGTAAAATTTACAAATTTAAAGAAATAATGAAATATTTTTTTGAAGACACGAATTTAGTTAATCTTTATGCTTAATTTATGTATAATTTTTTCCGTTTTTTAGTTAATTTAACTAACGTACTCAAAAAATTATTGAAGTAAAGGAAACTTTTTCCAAACACAATAATTCCATGAACTAAAATAAAATTAAATTGGCTTTAATGAAATAGAGAGTTTTTTTTTAGAGTATCTCTGCAAAATTACAGGTAAATCGGAGTAAAATTTTTGCCTCTGTGGTCATAAGAGTGTAAATCGGGTGAGAGATGTATGGGAGCTATATCTAAATCCAAATCGATGTCAACCAAATTTAACACACCCGAAAGTACTATCAAATATACTCCTTGTGCGAAAATTGAAGCAAATCAATATGAAACTGTGGTATCTGGGGTCATATGAATCTAAATCGGGCGAAAGCTATATATGGAAGCTACATCTAAATCTGAACCGATTTGGCTGATATTTTGCAAGTTTCACGGAACTCACAAATCATTTCGATTTACGTAATTTGAAGTAGATCGGTCAGTCAATAAACATGCCAATTATGAACAGATCGGTGATAAGTACATATGACAGCTATATCTTAATCTGAACGGAAGTAAGATTCTATGCCAAATTTTAAGGTGATCAGACTTAAAAGGCAAGCTGTACTTTGGAAACAAAAGTACATCAACAGACAGACATATGAAAATCGATAAATCAACTCAGAATTTAATTGTTAGACAACCGGTATACTAAACGATGGGTCTCTGACTGGTAAAGGGTATACAAATTAAGATTTTCACTTGCATTCGCTTAAGCAAACTATAATTTGAGATTACCTAGGGGTCACAAAAAGTAGAACATTTGCTTTTCTCTCGCTTTAGGGGACATTCAAGCTGTAAACTGTACAAAAACTGATTCTTTTCTTTATTTAACTCACAATTTTCTTTGAGTTATAATGAAAGCACAATGCAATCACCCTGAAGGACCATAGCAGAAAGTGCAACAATATCATGACCATACCAGTCACAGCTGTTACCATTAAACCATTCGTTGTATTTTGTGCATTTCATGCTGCTCATGTCGATGTTGCTACTCTCCTTCTTTCTCTCTCTAGCTTTGCGATTCGCTTCAGGATGGTTTGGTTTCGTTTTATTCTTATCCATCTTCCTCGTTTTTGTTGCTTTCACTTTCGTTTGCAACAAAATTTATGTTGCAATTCATAATTTATAAATACTCTCTATTCTGTTTGGCCTGGATGCAATGCATAATGGGTTACTTTAACAAGCACGTCATGCTGCGATATGCAGTGGAAATTCGGTAACAGAATTCCTTTCAGTGAAAGCATTTGCACTGCCACCGCTGTTATTGTTGGCATTGCAGTTATATTATTGTTTATGATTGCATGCAATATTTTTGTAATTAATTTTACTCATTTTTTATCGTTATTTACAAGGAGATGGGGCATTAAGACGCAAATAAGAAGTATACCATTTACGATATTTAAGCCCTTAACCACTAAGTAGTTGGGGTATGATAACCCTGATCTTTATGAAAAATTGTGCGAAAAACATATTTTGGAAATAATTCTCTTTGTTTGCAAGAATAGCCTGTTATTTTCAGGCCAATTTCATATTCCCTATATCTCTCGTATTTTATGAATTAACTTAATCATTCGATTGTGGATCATAGTGGTTTATGGTACAAGAGATTCGGCCTGGCCGAAATTTCGATTGGATATACATGTTCCTTTTGTTTTTTTTGTTTTTTTTCTGATAGAAGAATATGTTTTACATATCTTCCGATGTACACAAAATGTGTTTCGGGCGGAATTTTTAAAGCACAATCAGTGCTACCGTTGGGAATTTTCAGAAAGCGGCACAAAAAGTGGCAATCATCGAAAAAAGTAGCACAATTATTTTTGAAAAGTGACACAAAAAGTGACACATTCTTTTTATCAACTTATACAAAACGAAACTTAAAAGCTACAACATCAAAAAAAAAAAAAAAAAAACAATTCATGTACATATTTCTAAAATTAACATAAACAAGTATATACGGCCGTAAGTTCGGTCAGGCCGAATCTTATGTACCCTCCACCATGGATTGCATAGAAACTTGTACTAAAGACTGTCATCCACAATCGAATTACTTGGGTTGCGGTAACTCTTGCCGATGGCAAGGTATCTTAAAAATTCTTAACACCGTGTTCTCAATCGTAAGTTAGTCCATACGGTATATATATTAAATGAAAAAGCCGATTAAATACGTAAATAATTCAGTTTGACAAAATTTTGTATAGAAATAAAATGTTGACAAAACTTTCAATAGAAATAAAATTTTGACAAAATTTTCTATAGAAATAAAATCTTGACAAAATTTTCTATAGTAATAAAATTTTGACAAAACTTTCTATAGTAATAAAATTTTGACAAAATTTTCTATAGTAATAAAATTTTGACAAAATTTTCTATAGAAATAAAATTTTGGTAGATTATTTTTGCGGATCGACTATATATATGGACCAATTTTGGCATGGTTGTTAGCGGTCATATACTAGCGCAATGTACCAAATTTCACAACGTACCAAATTTCAACCGGGTCGAATGAATTTTGCCCCTCCAATAGCTCCGGAGGTCAAATCTGGGGATCAGTTAAAATAGGGGTTATATATAATTAAGACCGGGCCAATATTTGCATGGTTGTTAGAGACCATATACTAACACCACGTACCAAATTTCAACCGGATCGGGTGAATTTTGCTCTTCCAAGGGTTTCCGGAGGTCAAATCTGCACTGAAAAAAATATTGACCTAATATGGAAGATTATGTAACTTAAATTTTAGGACTCGAAATTTACGCAATGCTAAGGACAAAATTCTTTAAAATAATGACATTTTAATTAAAATAAAGTTTATAATCCTTGCTTCAAAATTTTTTTCCAGGACACAAATCTTGAAATTTTGCGTCCCTCTGTTGAAATTGTAGATATTTGAAGTAAGGAAAATGTTCCTAAAAATAAAGAAAAACATTTTTAATTTAAAGAAATCGTCTTTAACTCAACTGACAACGAATTTTTAAATTTAAGATAAAAATGCTTCACATATAGGCTAGGACTTATCTTAAGGATTCGCATCTTTGGTTTAATGTTTTTTTAGCATTAAGAAAACAGTTTTACTTTGAAGTACATGGCATAGTTTGGATTTTGAAACTGGAATTTGTTTGTACATGAATACCATTATAAATGTATCGCAAACAGAGAATACAAATTCCACGAATAAGATCTGTATCCAATTTAAAATTTATCGATCCTAAATTTGAAGCCAAGGAGTTCTCTAAAAAATGTCGTTATTTTAAAGATACCGCATCTTTGGCTCGGAACCAATACCAAAATCCTTAAAGGAAGATCAAAATCTTTGGATCCAAATAAACTTTTTTTTGAGTGTGGGGATCGGTTTATATAATTATAATTATATAATTATATAATTATAATATATATATAATTATGGACTGATGTGAACCAATTTTTGCATGGTTTTTAGAGATCATATACTAACACCATGTACCAAATTTCAGCCGGATCCGATGAAATTTGCTTCTTTTAGAGGCACCGCAAGCCAAATCGGGGGATGGGTTTATATGGGGGCTATATATAATTACGGACCGATGTGGACCAATTTTTGCATAGTTGTTAGAGACCATATGCTTACACCATGTACCAAATTTCAGCCGGATGAAATTTGGTTCTCTTAGAGACACCGCAAGCCAAATTTTCGGATCGGTTTATATGGGGGCTATATATAACCCTTCTGTGCGTGATGTGGTCCCGCTGGACTTTTTTGATTTTTATTCCTACATAACTTTATCTTTTGCGTGATTTGCAGCGTGATGGTTTATGACTTCCTGTATTAAAGTGTTTTAAGTTGAAAACTGTAAATTTTTATGTGATTGAATCATTAAATCGGTTTTTATAGGTATTTTAAAAAGTTTAGTGCGATTCTGCGTGATGAGGTCCATTGGGACCTACCACTAATTGCATTAGTGGTTTTAGCGCAGTTTAAAAAGATGCATAAAGATAATGCGATTTTTGTATTTGGAACAATTAATAACAACAATATCCTTTCAGAAAATACCGTTATTTAGAAGAACTTGTCATTTTTGAAGTTTCCATTGGTTTCATTGCTTCATAGTACATAGTTTTATGTGTTCCGAGGATAGTGGATATATATAGCGAAACTATAAGTGTAAAAAAAGTTATTTGAACTTCATAAAAATCATGGTCGATCTAAGTTTTTATATTTCTATACATATTCCAGACCCATAGGCTCCTGGAATTTGGCAAAATGTTCCTCAATTTTGACCAAGTTTAAAGCAACTATTGCACATAATACTGCGAACAAAACGAACGTCACTACAAAAAATCGGTTTGTTTTTCCTTCAAACATCCAGTTTGTTCAGAACATTCAACTTCTAAAACAATATATTGTTGCTTGGTACGTATAAGGATACTTATAGGTACCACGCCTGTGAAAAACATCAGGGCCTCTAGAATACTAATCAAAAATTTAACCATTATCTGTATTCTATTAAAAATAAAAAAAAACTTTATTTACAAACAAATATCTATATATGCAATTTGTGAGTCGTATAAGACTCCACCCATAGTAAATAATCGAAAAATATCGTAGGGATAACCTCTCTACCATTCGTTTTTTATTATAGGTCCCACGGGACCTTATCACGCTGGTATCGCATCCGGTGTTATCACATACACAAGGGTTAATTATGGTCCGAGCTGGACCAATTTTTGCATGTTTGGTAAAGTTTTGCTTCTCTTAGAGGCTCCGCAAGCCAAATCTGGGGTTCGGTTTATATGGGGGCTACATATAATATTGGACCGATGTGAACCAATTTTTGCATGGTTTTAGAGACCATATACTAACACCATGTACCAAATTTCAGCCGGATCGGATGAAATTTGCTTCTCTTAGAGGCTCCGCAAGCCAAATCTGGGGATCGGTTTATATGGGGGCTATATATAATTATGGACCGATGTGGACCAATTTTTGCATGGTTGTGAGAGACCATATACTTACACCTTGTACCAAATTTCAATTGGATCGGATGAATTTTGCTCCTTCAAAAGGCTCCGCAAGCCAAACAGAGCGTCGGTTTATATGGGGGCTATACGTAAAAGTTACCCGATATGGCCCATTTCAATACCATCCCACCTACATCAATAACAACTACTTGTGCCAAGTTTCAAGTCGATAGCTTGTTTCGTTCGGAAGTTAACGTGATTTCAACAGACGGACGGACGGACATGCTTATATCGACTCAGAATTTCACCACGACACAGAATATATATACTTTATGGGGTCTGAGAGCAATATGTCGATGTGTTACAAACGGAATGACCAAGTTAATATACCCCCCCATCCTATGGTGGAGGGTATACAAATTAAAAATTGTAGTCACATTTTAGTCACAAAACCTTCAACATTTGTATTTTCAAATAAGTGCTTATAACTAAGCTCTTCAGATTTAAAGGGTGATACGGTCAAAATTTGGTCAAGGGAAAACGCGTGTAAATCGGTGAAATCGTTTATTTAAAAAATCAAATTAAATTTCTTTTTCAAGTTCAATTAGTATAAAATCCAGGAAAAATATTCAGTTAGGCTTTCGCTTTTCCAAATCCGAATTGAAGGGCCTCACGCTTGACACCTGCCATCAGATTTTGTACAGCCACCTTGTCCACCTTCTTCGCCGCAGAAAGCCAGTTTGCCTTGAACTGCTGCTCGTCCTTAGCAGTTTTTTGGACTTCTTTAGGTTCCGCTTGACAATAGCCCAGTATTTCTCAATTGGGCGGAGCTCTGGCGTGTTGGGAGGGTTTTTGTCCTTGGGAACCACCTGCATGTTGTTGGCGGCGTACCACTCCATGCCCTTTTTGTCGTAATGGCAAGATGCCAAATCCGGCCAAAACAGTACGGAACAACCGTGTTTTTTCAGGAAAGGCAGCAGACGTTTATTCAAACACTCTTTCACGTAAATTTCTTGGTTGACAGTCCCAGAAGCTATGAAAATGCTGCTTTCAAGCCACAGGTACAGATGGCTTGCCAAACCAGATATTTCTTTGCGAACTTTGACAGTTTTATGTGCTTGAAAATATCTGCTACCTTTCCCCTTCCTTTTACCGTATAAACTCCTGTCCCGGACGCTGCTTGTAGTCGGCTTTGACGTAGGTTTCGTCGTCCATTACGGGGATTCGAACAGCGGACCACACAGTTTGTAAGGATCAAAGAAGTAGCTGATCAATTGCCCAAGGAAAAATAAAATGTAAATTTTGTAATAACAAGCAACAACCACTAACTTAATTCAATATCGCTCCCTGTAAAATGGCGCTCCAAGCTACTAAACACATATATGTTTATAGACTATTTCTAAATTAATATATGTTTGCATCCAAGCATATTATATTTACAAACATTTTTTGTCCCAAACATAATATGTTCTAACATATTAACATATATGTCCCAAACATGTTATGCTAGTTTATGTTGTTGTTGTTGTTGTTGTTGTAACAGTTTATTGTGATCTCATCCATTTCATGTTATACGCTTGGTACATCAGCTTGTTGGCAGATCAAGGAACTCTGCGACTAAGATGGGGTGTGTCCAGAGTGATCTGGTGGTAAGTCGGGTTGGTTTGGCTGGGCAAGAGAAAAGATGACGCGTGTCGTGTGGCCCTTGGTTGCAAATTGGACAAACGTCAGCTACGCTGCTATCAATCACCGATAAGTAGGAATTGAGGCGGCTGCACTTGCCTGATCTTAATTGGGCCAAAACTACCCTAGTTTGCCGTGGGAGGTCTCTTTCCTCCGGTGCTATGGGCGGTGGTCGGACTCCAAGAACAGGATTAACCTTGTAGCTTCTCACCGCTTCAGCTACAGTATCTTCATGAATCCTGTTCAAACCTGCCTGGTACGCTGCTTGATCTAGAGGCTCTCTTTTATAGCAGCTGCACGTAAAAACACAAAAAATTGTCGTTAGAATTTTTTTATATTTTATATGAATTTTTATATGTTTTTTTTGCCACATTTTTACTTAAAAAACGCCGTTTTTTTACCTTTTTAAGCCGCTAACACCCAAACTACTTACCCGATTTGAAAATGAGTTGTAGACGGCTCAATTTTCTTTAATTTGAGTAGTATTAGGATCAAAAAGGTCAAAGAAAACGAAAGATATGCTCAAAATTGTAGGTGTACCTCCAAAAATTAAAAAAAAAAAAAAATTAAAAATTATATCTCGAAAACCAATCGACAGAAAACTTTTAAAAATCATTTTCGTGTTTAGTAGGTCATAATCAATAAGAAAAAATATGCTAGAAACAATTCACAGAGAAAAGTTTGTTATTTGTTGCCTAGTGTTACCACGCAGTCAAACTTCGTCAGCATCGTCGTGTACAGCCTCCGGGATCGCGCTTTGGCCGTCGTATTTTGTTTATCATCGCGATTTGGAGTCACTACCTTCTTGTAAGTCGATAGTCCGGCTCGTTTTTTGGCTCGATGCACGGTTGTAGACGATACACCCAGCATATTTGCGGCATCTCGGAGAGAGAGGTTAGGGTTTCGTTTGAAACTACCGGCAACTCTCTTTGTCGTCTCACCGGCTTCCGGTTTTCGATTTCCCCCCGATCCAGACTTCCTGGCTGTCGACAAACGTGCCGCAAACGCTTTAATTACATTTGTAACGGTTGATTTGGCAACTTTTATCGATTTTGCCAGCTTTGCGTGCGAGTAGCTCGGATTTTCGCGATGCGCGAGCAAAATTTTGATACGCTGCTCTTCTTGCTTGGACGGCATTTTGACAACTGAAGAGTGAATTCCAAAATCAAAATAGGAGCAACATTCTACACACACACACCTTCAAAATGAGCGGTGTTCAGGTTTTTTAAATGCAAAATTTAAAGAAATACGTCAAGTTTATATTGACCAAATTTTGACCGTATCACCCTTTATACTCTAATATGTTAAGCTCGTTTATAAAATCATCAGGCCTTTTAACCCTTCTGTGCGTGATGAGGTCCCGCTGGACCTTTTTGAGTATTAAAAAGGTCCAGCAGGACCTTTTTAAAACTTTAAATATTTATGTGATTGCATCATTAAATCGGTTTTGATAGGTATTTGAAAAAGTTTTAGTGCGATTCTGCGTGATGAGGTCCAATGAGACCTACCACTAATTACATTAGTGGTTTTAGTGCAGTTTAAAAAGCAACGTAAAGATATTGCGATGTTTGCATTTGGAACAATTTGTCATTTTTGAAGTTTCCATTGGTTTCGTTGCTTGCTACACGGACGAAAACGGCTGTTTTTCATATGTTTGTGTCTAAAAATTATATGTTTGAAACTCAAAATTTTTAACACAATATTTTTAAGTGCAAGCATATAATGTTCATAAGCTAGCATAACAAGTTTGGGACATATATGTTAATATGTTAGAACATGTTATGTTTGGGACATAAAATGTTTGTAAATATAATATGCTTAGATGCTAACATATATTAATTTGGAAACAAGTATATACGGCCGTAAGTTCGGCCAGGCCGAATCTTATGTACCCTCCACCACGGATTGCGTAAAAACTTCTACGAAAGACTGTCAACCACCATCGAATTACTTGGGTTGTGGTAATACTTAACATCGTCTTCTAAATAGTAAGTTAATCCATACGTGGTATATATTGGATACAAAAGTTATATATAAGTAAGTCTACAATTAAATACGAACCGATATGGACTTTTGTGCGGTAATTAAAGTGCCAGAATTGAAATATGGGTGTCGCTTTACATGGGAGCTATATACAATTATGAACCGAAATGGATCAATTTTTGTGTGATTGGACATCGATATATCTGAGGCCTATATATAACTATTGACCGATATGTACCAATTTTGGCATGGTTGTTAAAGACCATATACAGTTGAAGCTCGGTTTAACGAACGATATATTGTCAGGCCCTTTCGTTATTTAGAAATATTCGTTAAATCGAACGGGAATATTAAATGTTAACTTTTATTGAAAATCGTAGTTTTTTTTACCAGATGAGTAAAAATTCAGAAGCATGTGGCAAAATTAAACTACACAGGCATTAAAAAAAAAAAAACATTGCTTTAAATAATCCTTAAAAACTGATGGGCCTGATATACATATCTAGGTTAGGTTAGGTTGAAAAGAGGATCCAAGATTCGCTGTCTCAGGAGAGCGTGTATACACCCATGAAAATACCTTCTTAGACGAATTCCCTGATTTGTTTCCAGTCCCCAGTTTCAAGATGGGCCAGGCATAACTATTACACTATTACTCTGCTGCTCCTGTCGGCATAGATGTACTCTCAACGCTAGATTACAGTTTCGGCCGAACACCAAGAAAGTTTTTCAGCGGTAATTTATCCCTCTATGTAGTTATGCTGATATTCCTGTGCATTTCACAGTTTCTCTTCAGCTATAAGAAGGAGGTTCTTTGTCATTGAGATAAATATACAACACACATTAATAAGAGAAAAATTCACCACTCATTAATAAGAGAAAAATTCAAATTTGGTGCATATTACCACCTATCACAGGACTAGTACCAGTGCTCCAGTTTGTCACAGGTTTTAGATTTGCATATAATTTATTGATTTATATTTTCTATTGATTTTAAAATCTTATTGGATCTAGACATTTACCAATGGGTCAGCATATTCCAAATTTTTTCCTTCCTTGTGCAATTGGGATGCGCAAAATAAGGGCTTGTCCAAGACTGGTTAATGAGGACCTGTCTAGTCCTACTAAGTTCTCCTAGGTCATGTCCTTTGGAATGAGTTCAAGCCGTGTCCTACAGTGTAAATGTACACCGTCAATGACAAACCCGTGTTAAAATGATCGGTCCCGTCCATACGTTTCGACCAGGTCTGGGACTGATCCATTCACATCAGGGAGTAGTCCTGTACCGGTTCTGGGGTATATCCATTTTCCGTAGCCATGCTGTCTCTCTATCTAACCTAAGATGTAATGTACCAGACCAAGATCTGAATTGGGATGTAAGTTTTGTAAAGAATATCATAACATCTTAGAATTGTGAAAGACTTAGGACTGCGGGAGCCTTCTTTCGCTAGCACAATCGGGTGGGGGGTTCGTGTCCTTTCCTCTCACAACCACTTTCCCATCACAGCATTATTTTATTACAGACTCCCTATTTATTTGAGTAATTAATGAAATCTTACATGGACCGAAATGACTAGAGAAAACTAAAAAAAATAAAGATTTTCCCCACTCTAGTCACAAATGAAAAGTAAATAGAGGCAAGAGTATTTTCTAAAAATTGCCAACGTTAAATGTATCCCAGATGTAATTGGGATAAATTGCCTCAAAACCCTCGCCATACCAATGTTCTGTTGGCATAAATTTTAACAGAACCCCTAACAAAAATTATTTTCTTTTATGGCCTCATTCCTTGAAAACACTTATGAAGAATAATTTACCGAGCCATGATTTTTATATCATTACCTTCAAATATTTATTAATCGATTATATGTATATGATTCTAACATATTTTAGTTAAATTTCAAATTATATCAATTCAAAATTATTCAATTTATATTATAATAGGAAATTTTACTCATTAATATTAAAAAAGAGGAAACAAAATTTACGCCCCTAATAGGGTTAAGAATCAAAATATCTAACTTTCACTCATAAAGAAATTATGCCATGGAATCAAAACAAAACAAATAAAACCTGCCCTTTTGCTATGAGCACAATAAAAGAGAGATCATAAGAGAGGCTTAGTGTATGGTAAACCAGTTATTTGGAGATTAAATAGTCTTTACAAAAATAGAGAGAATAATAAAAAAAGACAATAATATCACACCATACTCTTTTGTGCTCTCTCAATTATCGATATGTATGTGCATAGATAATTGTATTAAAGGGGAAAAATAAAATAACTCAACACCGAAAAAATGGAGGAACTAATAAAGAGTAAAAACTTACCAACAACTCGATCATAATGAAGGCCTCCATGTGGTCGATGATGCTGTTGTGATGTAAATGTTAATTATGTTAAAGGGTGTTGATTACGCCGTGATAATATTTTTGAATGCACATTCGCAAAAATTATTTTTTTGTAATTCATGGCAACATCTCAATATAAAATTTTCTGCACTTAAACTATCTAAAAAATGTTTCAAATTAAATTTCAATGGAAATTTAAGAATTTATAGTTACGAATTATACGAATTATAGCCGATGAAATGAAAATATAATTATAATTATGTTTTTTGTTATGACGATCATATCAGGTTACATCGGGGTAAAGCCGGTTGAAGTGTTCAGAAGTAATAATTTCACAATTCCGGAAATTATCATCGTGAAACTACAGTAGATGTCGCAATGGCCTGGGCATCATAGAAAGGCATCAAACTCCAGTTGCATCGAGATTTTATCGAGACAGGGTAAAAATGCGGCGATGAGATTGAAAAATCCAAGCATTTATAATGACTTTTGTTTCGACAATTTTAATAAGGCGGCATTTTTTTTTTTTTGCTTCCGGGTTGATGAAAATGTTCTAAACCACTATATCATTGGAGCACCTGTGCCGATATTTACATCAAAATTTTGGTATCAAGAATTCTGGCAGGAAAACGAAATTTCAGGATTGTCTTTTATCCAAAAATTATGAAGCTACTACCCTGTGGGTAGCAGCAATCCTTTTGATGGAAAAAAAAGGTTTCCGTACTTCGAAACGTTGCGTGAGCATAAAAAATGTATGTCACGTTTTCCAATTTTGTGGTGCAGAATGAAATATATTTTATCTATCAAAGTTTAATCAAATGTTAAATTCTGGCAAAGAAAGCAAATAATCCACAAAACTATTTACCTTTGAAAAAATACTGTGTCAGATTTAAAGTAAATAAGTGATCAGGGTTTAGCCTTTATAAAAAAATATGAATCACTTGCTGATTAAAATGAAAACTTTAGATTTTTTTTTCCTCGATAGACAAACTTGTGGTGTGATCTGTTTGTCGTTTCACAGAAGAAGGAAGCTCACGTTTTTACCCGAATCGATGAAAGAAAGGAGTTTTGATTTTGTCTATGATGCCTAAAGAATAATGTCAAAACTGCGCGAATAGTGGTGTTGCCATTTCCCCGATAGATCACAAAATATTTACCCAAATTTCACTAATGAACACAGGAAAACATAAAATAAATTTTGGTATTCGCACTTACGAAATTTTTCCTGGTCATTTAAATTTCGATTTTATAGGATTTAAATAGAAATCCTATTTTTAAAATTTTCATGAATATTCACAACATTTTCTTATTATATTTATTTAATAAATATAGTTAATTTATGGAATTCACTGAATAAATATGTTATTATGTACAGAGGGATTCGCGTATAGACTTCTTTAATATAGTCCAATTACAAACTGCGTAATAAAAAAAATGAATCATCATGTGTAAGCTGATGTAGAAGTTCAGGCAAAATTCACCACTAAGCAAAAAGAAACGCATAAGAAAAAAAATTACCATTGAAACATTTCTGGTTTTACGTAGTAATCAAGCAAAGATCACAAGAATGCAGGTGTAAATACACATTGAGTAAATACACGTAGAGCAAAAATCATATTTTGTTAGTTCATACAGCTGAATGCAGATTACACTCATCGACAAAAGTGTGTCGCACAACGAAATTAATTTGAAAAATCTATTTTGTCTTATAGTTGATTTTACTTTTCGTATCAAAGCGGCCACTACAAAGTTTACCTAGTTATCCGGCCATTGAATTTGTGTTTCCAAACTTTTGATGGAATCTAAATATCTTGGGAATGTCATACTTTGTGGACATTTCCGAAGGTCTTAAGCCACTCTCACAATCGTGAAATATTGCTGGTTTTTAGTTGT
This sequence comes from Haematobia irritans, assembly GCF_050003625.1. Taxonomy (NCBI): domain Eukaryota; kingdom Metazoa; phylum Arthropoda; class Insecta; order Diptera; family Muscidae; genus Haematobia; species Haematobia irritans. The sequence goes on along the minus strand of NC_134399.1, from coordinate 86,992,614 downwards.
CAATTTTCTTAAGATTAAAAGCGTTTTCGTTAAATCGAACGTAAATTTTGTTCAACCGTTCGTTATTTAGAATACTCAATGTTAGGAATTTGGACGTTCGTTAAATTGGATTTTCGCTAAATGGGGTATTCGTTAAACAGAGCTTCGGCTGTATTAACCCCGCGTACCAAGTTTCAAACGGATTGGATGAATTTTGCTTCTCCAATAGCTCCGGAGTTCAAATCTAGAGACCAGTTTATATGGGGGCTATATATAATTATGGACTGATATGGACTAATTTTTGCATGGTTGTTATGTTCGTGTCCATATAGTTACACAAAACTCAAAACTTCAACTGAATCGGGCGAAATTTGCTCCTCCAAGAGGATCCGGAGGTCGAATCTGGGGATCGATTTATATGGGGGCTATATATAATTATAGACCGATGTCGACCAATTTTTGATTGGTTGTTAGATACCCTATACTAACGCCATGTACCAAATTTCAGCCGGATCAAATGAAATTTGCTTCCCTTAGAGACTCACTAATGTGGTATCACAATGGACTGAATAGTCTAAGTGAGTCTGATACATCGGGCTGCCCCCTAACCTAAGCTAACCTACATATGTTCCAAAAAATTTCGCAAGATTTCGAAAGAATGTTCGGCATTACATACTATTATTTTTACTACTAAATCTCAAAATGTGTCTTATTAAAGACATAAAGACCAAAGAACAGAGCTTTGTATAAACGAATGAACTGCGATTTTTGAATCAAAATTTTTGTTGTTATTACAAAAACAAAATCTCATTTTGTTCTCTTTGCGTGTATATGTATTTTCATGACACCCAACTGGATGGTTGACACTACTATTTTTTGTTGTTCTCCAACTTTGCTTAGCCATTAAGACGCTGCTTGACAGTTATTTTTTACATGAGTGCTAAAATACAAAATTATGCAAACAATTTAAGTACGCACTTAAAATGTTAAAATGCATGTACTACCCATGATCCCCTTGCAATTGTATGGTGAGAAATAAAACTCATATGTGTGGAGTGCAGGAAGAAAACATCGTGTCGAGAGTGAGAGATGAAATAAAAACTGCCACCAAATAAATGACTCAAACAAAAGAAAATCACAACTCGTTTCTGAGGGTCTTACAGTTCTGTACAGATGCTTCCCCAACAGTAAATTGAATAATATCACAGTGTGACTTACTTTTATTTAAAAAGGATAAATGCGAGTGTTTTAAATACTGAGGGGTGGATATACAGTTTAAATCTTTCAGCAAAATCGTTTAATGAAAGAATAGAAGTACGATCATTTTTGTTGTAGCCCCTTCTAAGAGTTTTACAAATAAGAACGGCTGATAAATTTAAACCCCCATATGCAAAAACGTTAAAGAAAACTTCAAGCCTACTTTCACCATATAAATTCTTTCGATAAACTGTCAATAAATTATTTTACATATTGGCAAAAGAAAGGAAATTTATTATATGTCGAATTCAAGTGAAAACAAGTGTATAAAGTAGAAAATAGGACGGAGCCGATTATGTCATATCCTACACTCAAAAAAAAGTGAACTCTCTATTTCACTAAAGCCAATTTAACTTTATATTAGTTCATAGAATCATTATGTTTGGAAAAAGTTTACTTTACTCAAATAATTTTTTGCGTACGTTAGTTAAATGAACTAAAACACAGGAAAAAATTATACAAAAATAAAGCATAAAGGTTTCCTAATTTCGTATTTCTCACAAAATAGTTTATTATTTCCTTAAATTTGTAAATTTTACCAAAAATGTGTCCATCATGAACTTCGTATGGCACTAAAGACATTCTTGCAATTTTGAACTCCAAGATTTCTCTTAAAACTACAAAATTTTCTTTAACAAGTGCAAAAACTTAGTTATGTCTAATAAATTTTCTTGAATTTGTCGAAAAATATTTACTTATTTTTACCATATCGGAGTGATGCCAGCGCTTGTAATACTGTTTAGTTAAAATTTTCTAAAAAAATTCAAAATTTTCTAAAATTAATCGAAAGTTATCTTTCCTGGTGGGTTCACTGTTTTTTCAGTGTAAATCACCCCTACTGAATTAGTAAACATATGCAATAGTGAGGTATAATCGATATAAGTTTGGAAGATAAACCGCAGTTCCATATTTAAGAACATTAAAGGATATAAGTTTATGGGAGTATTATTTCTATCTGAACAGAAATGCCTGATATCACGACCTCTATTAGACTTTGCACCAACAGAGTTAGTGTGCCACTAATCTTGAGTCCATTATTAAAAAAAAAACAAGTAAGTAAAGTAGAAAGTCGGGCGGGGCCGACTATATCATACCCTAAACCACCATTACATAATTAGTAATATAAGCATTTGTGGGGTAACATATAGGTCTGGGAGATAAACCGCAGTTGCATATTTAAGAAAATTAAGGGGTACATGTCTATGGGTACTTTGTGTCAATCTGACTATTGCTCATAGTCAATGTTGCCAGGGAAAATGTTCGGTTTACCCTACAAGGACAAAAAAAAGTTTCCTACTTTCTCATACATTCACAAACAATTTTCCCTACTATATTTTTCGTTAAATTTAAAAATATTTACAAAACAAAAATGGTTCTAAGTACTTTATTATCTTAAAACATGAATATGCAACGTATATAAGAATATAAATTTGTATTACCACCACGGTTGCCACAGTTGGTAGAATTCTACCCAAATTAGTAATCTTTTTTGTTAAATTTCTATAAAAATAAAATTTTGGAAAAAGTTTCTATAAACAAATTTTTGTGAGAAATTTTTCTATAGAAATAAAATTTTGACAATAAATTCTGTAGAAATAAAATTTTGAGAAAAAATTCCACAGAAATAAAATTTTGCGAAAAGTTTTTATAGAAATAATATTTTGAAAACAATTTCTATAGAAATACAATTTTGACAAAACGTTCTATAGAAATAAAATGTTGACGAAATTCTCTACAGGAATAAAGTTTACCACACATTGTTAAAGATCAAGCCTTGCCGGCTTCTAATTTCCTCCTCTAGAGCCACCAAAATGTAAAAATTATTACAAATTGTGTTGAGTGAAAATTTCCTACATTGTGGCCATACGTCCCTACAAGACGCTAAATATTAGAAAAACCCTACATATAGGGAATTTCCCCAACTTCTATCAACACTGGCTGTGTTGATATTGTGCCTACGGAGCTAGTATGCCACTAATATTGAGCCCATTATTAAAAAAGAGAAAATCGTAAAATTAGTGTGGGTAATAAATACAAATTTGTAAAAATCGAGCAATATTCTTATGCAAGAGCTACAAGTACGTATAAGTACGATCAAAATTTGAAATTTGAGTAACATTGGTTAATAAATAAGAGTACTATGGCCAAATTTGGGAAAATCGAGCGATGCATATATATGGAAGCTATATCTAAATCTGAACTAATTTGCATAATATTTTGCGGGTTTGATTAATACCACAAAAGGTTACCTTGTGCAAGATTTGAGTAATATCAGTTACGAAATGAGGCCTGTAAGGTCAAACATAAGGTTATAAGGGCGAATTTTTCAAAATCGGGCGATACTTATATGGGAGCTATATCTAAATTTGAACCGATTTCGATGAAATTTTGCACATATAGTTAGTACTATAGAGGACCGGATCTAGCCAAGTTTTAGTAAGATCTGTTAATAAATAAGGGTTCTATGGCCAAATTTGGGAAAATCGGGCTATACATATATATGGGAGCTATATCTAAATCTGAACCGATTTCGACGATTTTTTGCACATATAGTTAGTGCTATAGAAGACTACATTTAGCCAAATTTGGGTAGGATCGGTTGATAAATAAGGGTTTTATGGCAAAATTTAGAAAAATCGGGCGGTACATATATATGGGAGCTATAGCTAAATCTGAACCGATTTCGATGATTTATTGCACATATAGTTAGTGCTATAGAAGATTACATTTAGCCGACTTTGAGTAAGATCGGTTGATAAATAAAGGTTTTGTGGCCAAATTGGTGAAAATCGGGCGATACATATATATGAGAGCTATATCTAAATCTGAACCGATTTGGATGAAATTTTGCAGATTTGAAGGGCGATGGAAAAGATTACCTTTTGCCAAATTTGGTGACGATCCGTTTGAAAAAACGCGCAAAGTGACCCCATTTGTCGAAATCGGGCGATACATATATATGGGAGCTATATCTAAATTTGATCCGATTTCTTCCAAATTCAATAGCGTTCGTCCTTGTGCCCAAAAAACTCCCTGTACCAAATTTCATCAAAATCGGTTAATAATTGCGACCGGAATCCTGTGAACAACAAATACATGGACAGACGGACGGACGGACACCAAGCGCTAGATCGACTCAGGAGGTGATTCTGAGTCGATCGGTATATATTTTATGGGGTCTAAAATCAATATTTCTGGTAGGCACATTTTTTGGCCGATCAAACTTATTATACCCTGACCACTATGTGGTTTAGGGTATAAAAAGAAATCGCTAAATTAGTGTGTGTAAAGTATCAAAATTTGTGAAAATCGAGCAATATATTTATGTAAGAGCTTTATGTAAGTCTGAATAAGATCGACTAATACATCTAAATTTTAAATTCGAGTAACGTTGGTTAATAATAGTCTATTATATCAAAATTTGTGAATATCAGGCGATTCATATATATGGGAGCTATATCTAAATCTGAACCAATTTCTACAATATTTGCAGCCTTAGTTTGTACCATAGAAGATTACATTGTGCCAACTTTGAGTAAGATGGTTAGTAATAGGGACATTATGGCCCAATTCGCCAAAATCAGGCGATACATACACTGAAAAAAATATTTATGTTAATGATTACTCAACCTAAATTTTAGGATTCGAAATTTTGCAATATTAAGGACAAATTTCTTTGAAATAATGAAATTTTAATTAAAATAAAGTTTATAATCTTTGCTTCAAAAAAGTTTTCCATTAACATTTGTAAATTTGTGTCCCTCCGTTAAAGTCGCATGTCTTTGAACTGAGGATAATTTTCCTTAAAGTAAAGAAACACATTTTTATTTAAAGAAATTGTTAATTGAAGTATTGAAACTTTTTATTAAAGATAAAAACGATTCAAATATAGGCTAAGAGTTATTTGAAGGACTTAACGTCTTTGGTTTAAAGATTTTTTTTGGAATTAAGAAAACATTTTTTACTTTGAAGTATCTGTTATAACTTGGATTTTTAAAGTAGCATTTGTTTGTATGTGAGTACCTTTATTAATAAGCCGCAAAAAGAGAATGAAAATTTGATAAATTAGATCTGTATCCTAATTTTAATTTTAGTTGTCCTGGATTTAAAGCCAGATAGGTCGCTAAAAATGTCTTTATTTTAGAGATGCTGCATATTTGGCTCGGAATCAATACCAAAACTCCTTAAGGGAAGGTAAAAATCTTTGGATCCAAGTATACTTTTTTTTAGAGTGTATATAAGAGCCACTCTATGGTGTCGAATCACTTAACTATAAGGACAAAATGACTTCATTGAAAAGTTTATGGACTTTTTGACAAGGAAAAAACTTTACTTCATTCGAGTAATGGAGGTTAGCATCTATAGAATTTAGATTCCAAATCGGATTTTTGTCCACATTTTGATGAGTTTTAAAATTCCTCTAAAACGCGAACAAAACTTGTTCTTCTAAATCCATAATCTGATGTAGTCTCTATATGTAGAAACTTTAAATGTAACTTCGAGAAAATTATCATTTTAAAAGATCTGGTAGGGAAAACACCTGCATCAAATCCACTTGAAATTCTATATAGCTACGATGATGACTTATATACTTATTATTTTTATACCCACCACCATAGAATGGTGACGGGGGTATAATAAGTTTATCATTCCGTGTGTAACACATCGAAATATCGACTTCCGACTATATAAAGTATATATATATATATTCCTGATCAGGGAGAAATTCTAAGACAATATAAGCATGTCCGTCTGTCTGTCTGTTGTAATCACGCTACAGCCTTCAATAATGGCGCTGTCGTCCTGAAATTTGACACAGATTCGTTTTTTGTTTGCAGGCAGGTCAAGTTCGAAGATGGGCTATATCGGTCCAAGTTTTGATATTGTCCTCATATAAACCGATTTCCCGATTTGGGGTCTTGAACTTATAAAAACCGTAGTTTTTATCAAATTTGTCTGAAATTAAAAATCAAGAGGTACATGAGGACCATAAAAAGGTGTTTTGGTATAGCCCCCATATAGACCGATATCCCGATTTTACTTCTTGGGCTTCTGGAAACTGTATTTACTATCCGATTTGCTTGAAATTGGAAATCTAGAGGTATTTTGGGACCATAAAAAGGTGCGCCGAAAATGGTGCCCATCGGTCCATGTTTGGTATAGCCCCCATGTAGACCGATCTCCCTATTTTGCTTATTGGGTGTTTAGAAACTGTATCCGATTTGCCTAAAATTGAAAATCTAGACGTCTTTTAGGACCATAAAAAGGTGTGTTGAAAATAGTCCGTATCGGTCCATGTTTTGGTAGCCCCCATATAGACCGATCTCCCGATTTTGCTTCTTGGGCTTCTAAAAACTGTATTTACTATCCGATTTGCCTGAAATTGGAAATCTAGAGGTATCTTGGAACCATAAAGAGGTGTGTTGAAAATGGTCCGTATCGGTCCATGTTTAGGTATAGTCGCCATATAGACCGATCTCCCGATTTTACTTCTTGGGCGTCTAGAGACTATATTTTCTAGCCGATTGAAATTGAACATCTAGAGGTAGTTTAAGATCACAAATAGGTGTGTCGTAAATGGTTCCTATTGGTCCATATTTTGGTATAGCCCCCAATATAGACCGATCTACCGACTTTATTTCTTGGGCTTCTAGAATCCGTAGTTTTTATCCAATTTTCCGCAAATTAGAAATATAAACGTATCTTAGGACCATAAAGAGGTGTGTCGTAAATGGTCCGTATTGGTATAGCCCCTACATAGACTGATCTCCCGATTTTACTTCTTGGGCATCTACAATTCGTAGCTTTCACCCAATTCGTCTGAAAGCGGAATTCTAGAGGTATTTGAGGAGCATTAAGAGGTGGTGAGTATTGGTCCATGTGTTGTTATAGCCCCCATATAAACCTAACTCCCGAATTTATTTCTAAGACTTCTGGGATCCGGCTGACCTATTTGTGGTCAGAATATGGTGTGTGTAGACCCATGTTTTAGTATATCCTCCACATAGACCGATCTCCAGATTTAACTCCTTGGGCTTCTAGAAACCGCAGTTTTATCCGATTTGCACAAAAATTTAAATAGACTGCAATTTTAGACCCACAAAAATTTCTATCGCATTTATTTTTACCGGTCCATTTGGCAAGGGATCGATATAGACCGATTAAACTTCTTGAGGGTACATCCAAAGAAAAAATATTTTCCTCGGGAATGAAATTTTAGACAAACGAAATTCCCCTTTCGTATAAAGTATTTTTGTTTGGAGCAAACTAGTCCGAATTTTTGATAAGCGATTCAACGATTGTCTGTAAAAGTTGTGTCAAAAGAAACCTTTGCTTGTCTAAAATTTCGTTCCTCAGAAAAGAAAACACTTCTTTCAGGGTATAACAAGCGCACTGATCATGAAAATTGCTTGAAACTGAAAGTAAAATTTCCACATTTTACTCATCGTATTCATTTAAATAATGGCGGAAAAAATCTACAGATTTAAGATTTCAAATCAAGGCGTTATTTCATCATATTCACGATATGTTTATGATTTCTCTAAAACTCAAACAAAATTGGTTCTCATAAATCCAGAATCTGGTCAGGTCTTCATAGGTAGAATCTTTAAATTTTTTCTTCGGGAAGCGTACTGGTTGAACTGATTTGCTTGGGAGAAGATTTGTCATCAAACCCCCTAAAATGCTATAAATTATCAAGTACCCGCTAGCGGCTGATGTGACGGTTGTTGAAAATCTCGATGGTCCTACGGATCCTCCAGATAAATCTTCATCATTGTAAGGCTGCATGTGCTGCCTTAAAAGTTCTCCTGATGAAAGGGGACATAGATATAGTTCTTATTCAAGAACCATATGTTTACAAAAACAAAATATGTGAATTAAGTACTCCGGGGTTCAAACTATTGCAGTATACTGGTAATGATGTAAATCGAGCCTGTATAATTGCTAAAAACGAGCTCAATTTGTTTCTGCTTCCCTCAATGTGCAATACAGACACTGTCGTTGCAAGTTTAGAAATAGCCAAATGCAAATATTGGGTATCTTCGGTCTACATGGGACATGACAGGGAGATGCCTCCATATGCCGTTAAGACCTTAGTGGAGGAGTCACTGAAAACAAAGGCGAAACTCATTATGGGATGCGATGCGAATGCACATCATAGTATATGGGGAAGTAGTGATACTAATGCAAGGGGAGAGTCGCTAATAGAGTTTATTTTGCGTACTAATCTGGTAGTTTGCAACAAGGGAGATGTCCCAACCTTTGTCACTAAAAACAGGCAAGAGGTTTTGGACATCACCTTGGCCTCGCAAGAACTAAATGAAATGATATCTGAGTGGCAGGTTTTAAGTGAACACAGCTTCTCAGATCATCGCTACATCAGTTTCAAATTTGATGTTCATATCACCAAGATCATATTTCCGCCAAATGTTAGGAAAGCTGACTGGAATAGGTATAGGGAATCGTTCAATATGATGATACCGGAAATAACAGAGACAAATATGAGAAATGTGCAAGATATCGAACACGCAGTGGAGCGGATTACTAAGGCCTTCAACATCTCACTGAAAGCTGCATGCCCTAGAGGAAAGCCAAGGGGGAAACATCGACCACCATGGTGGTCTACGGAATTAAGTAATATGAGGAAATCCTGCAGGAAGCTCTTTAACAAGGCAAAGTCCACCAGAGCCCCTGAGGACTGGGACGCTTACAAGAAGAATCTGAGAGGATACAAGCGAGAACTGAGAAAGGCTCAGCATAACTCTTGGAATGCTTACTGCAGCAGTATTGAGAATACGTCCGAGGCTTCCAGACTACGGAAGGTTCTAGCATCCACCAACTCCGCTCCAGGTTTCATTAAAACATCGGAGGGCAATTGGACAACGTCCAGTAAGGAGACGCTGGAGGTACTATTGGACACACATTTTCCTGGAAATCAGACGGTTGAACCATGTACTGGCGGTGCCACAGTTGCTCAGCGGTCGTTTCCTGTCGAGGAAATTGTATCGGAAACTAGAATAAGATGGGCGCTAAATAGCTTTGGACCATTCAAATCCCCTGGACCTGATGGAATTACTCCGGCGGAGTTACAAGCTGTAACTGACAAAATTATCCCCTGGTTGTCGGTGATATATAAAGGATGTATCAACTTATCATATATCCCAGGAAAGTGGAGGGAAACAAAAGTCGTTTACATACCTAAAGCGGGAAAAGCCTCTCACTCGAGGGCGAAGGATTTCCGACCAATCAGCTTATCCTCATTCCTACTTAAGACTCTGGAGAGGATGATAGATATTTATCTTAGAACTAGCATCGATTCAAGTTTGTTCTCGAAACGACAGCATGCATACTCGAAGGGCAGGTCTACTGAGACCGCACTACATGAACTAGTCAGCTTTATTGAAAGCTCACTATCTGTCAAAGAATACACAATCGTGGCGTTTCTAGACATCGAAGGGGCGTTCAATAATGTCCATCCGAGCTCGATATTAAATGGACTGACAACTCTGAATGTTGATCCATGTATACTCAGGCTGTTAGACGAACTGCTAATGAAGAGACGTATTTCAGCCACACTAGGACAAGCAAACATACAAAGGTATGTGAACAGAGGCACTCCCCAAGGAGGAGTCCTATCACCTCTTCTTTGGAATGTTGCTATAAATAGCCTTCTGGTTACTCTAGAAAAAGAAAGGATAAAAGTGGTGGCATACGCAGATGATGTGGCTCTGGCAGTCAGGGGAAAATTCCCATCCACAATCAGAGATATTATTCAGAGGGCCCTCCGGATGACTGAGAAATGGGCGAAAGACAATGGTCTTGGGGTAAATCCTGCAAAGACAGAATTAGTCATGTACTGCAACGATCGCAAAACTCCCACGGTTAGGCCTATTTCCTTAGGGGGTATTGAAATTCCCTTTGGTGAATGTGCAAAATACCTTGGCGTTATTTTGGACAGGAAGCTGAACTTTAAGCTTAATATTGAAGAAAGGGCGAGAAAGGCAACTGTAGCTTTGTACTCGTGCAAAAAGGCAATAGGAAAAAAGTGGGGACTGAAACCAAAAATTGTGCATTGGCTATACACGGCAGTGGTTAGACCTATAATGCTATATGGTGTTGTAGTCTGGTGGCCGGCACTTCAGAAACCGACTTGTTTAGATAAAGTTCAGCGTATGGCGTGTTTGTGTATTTCAGGCGCATTCAGCAAGACAGGAACAAATTCCCTTAATGTCGTGCTGCATCTATTGCCTTTAGACATTTTGGCCAAACAGTCAGCTGCAACAACGGCTGTGCGGTTGCGCGAACTATCGCTGTGGTCGGAAAAAGGTTACGGTCACAGTTCTGTCCTCAAAACAATGCCAGATGTGCCTAACGTAGTGGATTACACTTTGGCGAGTCCACTTTTCGACAAAAAGTTTGAGACTCTAATCCCCAACAGTGAGGCGTGGTGCACACAGACCCCGGGGAATAAAGAATATATAGATTTCTACACTGATGGCTCCAAATTGGATGGACAAGTGGGGTTCGGAGTATATTCTAATGATCTGGAACTTCGAATAGCGAAAAGATTACCTAATCACTGTAGTGTTTTTCAGGCTGAAATATTAGCAATAAGAGAGGTGGCGAATTGGCTGAGAAGTAATGTTCCAAAAAATGTGGGCATTAATATATACTCAGACAGTCAACCTGCAATAAAATCCTTGGACTCTGTGTTCCTCAACTCGAAAACGGCCATCGACTGCCGCAAATCTCTCAATGAGATGGCTGAGCAGTACAATATTCACCTAATATGGGTGCCTGGCCATAGGAACATACCGGGGAACTGCGAAGCGGATGAGTTGGCAAGGCTAGGGACTACCTTACATATTCCAGGGGAACTAGAATTTGTTGGTATGCCCCTAGCTACCTGCAAGCTCATGCTGCGTGAGAAGGCTGTTATGATGGCAAATGTTCGATGGGAGAATTGCAAGGGTTGTAACGACACCAAGCAAATATGGCCCCATTTCAACTTAAACCGCACACTAGATATGCTAATGTTCTCGAGACGTCAGATATCACTCCTGATATCTGCTATAACGGGTCGCTGCCTGATAGGCGATTTTGCAAAAACTATTGGCGCGAAGTATAATGACTATTGTATGAGCTGTCATGATACGGAGGAAAAAGAATCAATTAAACACCTCTTGTGTGAGTGTCCTGCATTTTGTGTAAAGCGCAAGCAACTTTTAGGAGCATATAGCTTCAGATTACTGGCGGATCTGGAAAACGTTAACTTAAGCAGTCTGCTACTGTTTTTGGAACAATCTGGTTGGTTCAACAAAGAAAAATAATCAAGAAGGTTCAGCGGTTAAAACTAGAAGTGCCCATATGTAATAGGTACTTTTAGTTAATGTGGTATCACAATGGACTGAATAGTCTAAGTGAGCCTGAATCTTAATCGGGCTGCCACTTTAACCTAACCTAACCTAACCTAACCCGCTACGACGAAGAGTTTTCAAAGTAAGCTATTATATTTGATTCATGGTGGTGGGTATTTAATATTCGGCTCGTCCGAACTTACTGCTGTATATACCTGTTATCAATAGTTTTAATATTATATTTATAATGTAATTATTTAATGTTGACAAATGAAAAAAACTCTCTCACTCCGACGGAGGGTTGAGCCTGCGTTAGTTGGCACCACAACATAACGCCTTTGCACACTCTGCCACAATTGTCATTGAAAACGAAGCGTCAAAACGTCAATTCAAATGATTGTGATACGATCGTAATATGAAAACCAAGGCGTAACATTCTAACTACTTCTCGAGATGTTCTTTATCAGTATGAATATAAAACTAAAGAACACGGGTTCAAATCTCACCACAGGCAAATTCTTTTATCAAATATAGATTTTTTCTATGTTGTACACATTTTCGCGGTATGATTTTGTAGAACAATATTTTTTCCATTTAAAGTCAATACAAAATTTAAAATTCTAGTAATTTACACAACCTTCTCAAAATAACTTCCGTGGAAACAGTCAACAGGCACAGGTTCAAATCCCCGCAGGTGTGAAATTTTTAATTTTATTTTCATTAATTTTTTTTTTTTATATTTTCTATTCTTTTTTGCGATATTTAATTGTCACTAATTTAAACTTTGACTTTCAAACGCCAAATGGCGGATTTTCGAAGACTGGTTCAAAAGAACTTCAGCAAATTCGAAAAAGTTGATGGAGGATCCCGGAATGCTCTTAAAACGAAATGTTTGCGGCACAACTTCCTATTTTTTCGCTGGGAACATGGACCGATTCAAACCATAATAGGCATACTAATTTATGGACCCAAAAATACTTCTAGATTTTGAATTTTAGGCAAATCGGATAAAAATTGTGGTGCCTATATTCTCAAGACTATATCACAATGTGGACCGATGTAGCCGAATATGTGCGAAATGTCAGCATGATTGCATCATTTTGGTATGTTACAAACGGAATGGCAAACTTATTATACCCCCATCACCATTCTATGGTCCAAACTTAATAATAAGTTGTACATACATTTGATCAAAAAATACATGAGTTCCTTTTATCTATGCTGTCTACTTATTGGTACCACAGATTTCTAACACAATTATAAAAGCTTTCTCATAAAATCCATGAAAACACTTCACACTCACAAAACAAAAGTACTAACGTTGAGAGTATTTACAATATCAACAAGAACCATCGCTTAGTTAAATACATTTAAAGATTATTGTTCAATGTTTCAATGAAACAAAGCTGCTTTTATTTTCTATTACATTGAAAACCAAATAGTAGTAAGCACAGATATTTCTCGACACATACATATATGCCACTGTTTATTCTCACCGATATACTTTGGGGAGTACATGATATTAGGATATTGAATAACAGTAGTTTTTCTAGAACAGAAATCAGAGTACGGATTTATATGAGGGATGCATCAAAATATGGACCTGTGTAGTCCATATTGCTGACGGACTTGCAAGCAAAACACGAATAGGTGCCAAATTTCAGTATGATTGATTCATTATCAAAAGTTGTTGCGTGATGATAACAGAATAGGCAGGCGGACATTGTTAGAATATCTTACGATTTCTCCCTGATCACAAATGTATTTACTTTATATGGTCCAAAACCAAGCTTGTTAAACACCCATCCTATAGTGGTGGGTATAATGACACATTGAGAAAGCTCCACCATAGGTTTTGTCATTTTGTGTGTAACACATCGTCTTAGATTACATAAGTCTTAGATTACATAAAGTCTATATATGTTCTGGGTCGTATTGAAATCTTGAGTCGATCTAACGATGTCCGCCCGGTTGGCCGTACGTCGGCTGAAATCACGCTAGCGAATTGAGGTAGGTCGAATGGTAATGCAAAACGTCCACATCGATCCATATTTATATAAATCCCCCAGATTAACCGACCTCCATATTTGACACAGCCTCTTAGAAGAGAAAATTTCATCAGATCCGGTTAAAATTTTATAAATATTGTAAGTATATACTTTCTAACAACCATAGGTTAGGTATAGTGACAGCCCGATATTTTAGGTTAACTTCAACACTGCGGTATTACATTGGGCTGAATAGTCTAGTCTATTCAGCCCAATGTGATACCACAGTGTTGAACTTCTCAACTTCAATGGCAAGGGACCTACTTTTATAGCCTAGAAAATTGGTCCATATCGGTCCATAATTATATATAGCTTCCACATAAATTGATCCCCAGATTTGAACTGCGGAGCTTCTTGGAACAGCACATTTTATCCGATCGGTTTGAAATTTTGGAACGCGGTTTTGGTCAACTACCATAGTAAAATTGGTCCATATCGCTCCCATCTACTAACTCCGCTCCAGGTTTTATTAAAACATCGGAGGGCCATTGGACAACGTCCAGTGAGGAGACGCTGGAGGTTCTACTAGAACATTTTTCCGGGAAAACAAACAGTTTAACCAACTTCTGGCAGTCTATGGTACTGCCAGCGGTCATATCCTATCGAGAAAATTGTACCTAGAATAAGATGGGCTTTAAATAGGTTTGGACCTTTAAAACCCCCGGACCTGAAAACCGGAATACCGGAAAACCCGGAATTTCTCCGGCGAAGAGCAGTGACTGGCAAAATTATGCCGTAGTTGTCGGTGATACATATATAGGCTGTATCAATTTGTCATATATTCCAGGAAAGTGGAGGGAAACAAAAGTCGTTTTCATATCTACTGCGAAAGATTTTCATTAAATTATCTTATCCTCATTCCTTCTTTAGATTCTGGAGAGTCTGATAGATACTTATCCTAGAATTAGAATCGATTCAAGATTGCTATCGAAACGACAAGATGCTTACTTACAAGATGCAGATTTACTGAGACCGCTTTGCATGAACTAGTCAGTTTTGTTGAAAGCTCACTATGTGTCAATGAACACACAATCATGACATTCAAAAACGTCCATCCGAGCTCGATATTAAATGGATTTCGGAGTACTTAGGAATTTAGACGAACTTCAAAAGAAGAGACTTATTTCAGCCACACTAGGACAAGCAAACATACAAAGGTATATGAACAGAGGCACTCCCCAAGGAGGAGTTCTATAATGTTACTATAAACCCCCTTCTGGGTTCCCTAGAAAAAGAAAGGATAAAAGGGGTGGCATACGCAGTTGATGTCGCTCCAGCAGTCTGGGGAAAACTCCCATACATAAACAGAGATAATATACAATGAGCTCTCCGGATAACTGAGAAATGGGCGAAGGAAAATGGTCTAGGGGTAAATTCTGCAAAGACAGAACTTGGAGTTATATTGGGCAGGAAGCTGAACTTTAAGCTTAACATTGAACAAATGGCGAGAAAAGCCACGATAGCCTTGTGAAGAAAGTAGTATGAGACTTTCTGTAAAAAAGAGAAAACTAAAACCTTGGCAGAAAGTTGCAGGGCACTTTCTTTTAACAAAATAAAAGGGAGAAGTCATAGCTAATGACTTCTTAGGCGTGTAGATTTCAGAGAGTAGAAATCTACTACAAATCCTATCGAGCAATGTAGGAAATGATTACCTATAGGGGAGAAATGATTACCTATAGCGGGAAGATCAAGTTCAGTTTTATAAGTACAATTTATTTTACCATCCTTTGAGCGATGTTGATACTTCGGCTGACGTTGACAAAAGAGGAAGTTACATTTTGTATTTTAATTAAGAAACTTCGCATTGTTCGCAAAATTGACAGATAAAAATACTACCAAATTTATATTACATTTTTAGTACTTAAGAGCTTATACTAAATACAGCGTATCACATATATTATTGTTAAACAAGGTTTGACACCTTGTAATCGTGCAGAAAGGCAATAGGGAAAAAGTGGGGACTAAAATCAAAAATTGTGCATTGGCTGTACACTGCGGTGGTTAGGCTTATAATGATAGATGTTGTTGAGGTCTGGTGGCAGGCACTTGAACAGCCGACAAGTTTAAATAAAATTCAACGATTAGCATGCTTTTGTATCTCACGCCCATTCAGTAAGACAGGAACAGATTCCCTTAATGTCATGCTGCATCTATTGCCTTTAGACATAATAGCCAAACAGTCAGCAGCAACGGTTGTGTGAGCTATCGCTGTGGTCTTTCCGACCACAGCGAAACGCACGTCACAGTTCGGTCCTCAAAAAAATGCCATATGTGCCAAACGTAGTAATTTGCACCCTGGCGAAACCGCTTTTAGTCCAAAAGTTTGAAACTCGAAATCCCAATACTGAAGTGTGGAGCACACAGACCCCGGGGAATAAAAGTTATCTAGATTTCCACACTGATGGCACTAAATTGGATGGACAAGTGGGTTTCGGAGTATATTCTAAAGACCTGGAATTTAAAATAGCAAAAAGATTATCTAATCAATGTAGTGTTTTTCAGGCTCAAATATTAGCAATAAAAGAGTTGGCAAATTGGATGAGAAGTAATGTTCCAACAAATGTTGGCATTCATATATACTCAGAGAGTCAAGATGCAATAAAATCCTTGGACACGAAAACGGCCATTGACTGCCGCAAATATATCAATGAGATATCTAAGCAGCACAATATTCACCTAATGTGGGAGCCTGGACACAGGAACATACAAAGAAACTGCGAAGCGGATGAGTTAGCAAGGCTAGGAACTACCTTACATATTCTAGATGAACTAGAATCTGTTGGTATCCCTATGGCTACAAGCAAGCTCATACCGCGTGAGAAGGCTACAATGATGGCGTATGTTCAATGGGAGAATCGCAAGGGTTGCAACGACACTATCCAAATATGGCCCCATCTAAACTTAAACCACACACTAAATATGTTAGTGTTTTCAAGACATCAGATATCACCTCTGATATCTGCTACAATGGGTCGCTGCCTACAAAAACTATTGGCGCGAAGTATAATGACTACTGCATGTGCTATCATGATGCGGAGGACAAGGAATCAATTGAACACCTCTTTTGTGAGTGTCCTCCATTTTTGTAAGGCGTAAGCGAATTTTAGGAGCATACAGTTTTGTATTACTGGCGGACCTGGAAAAGGTTAACTTTATGCTAATGTTTTTAGAACAATCTGGTTGGTTCAACCGAAGAAAATAATCGAGTAGTAGGTTTAGTGGTTAAAACTAGAAGTGCCTATATGTTATAGGAACTTTTAGTTAAATGTGGTATCACAATGGACTGAACACTCTAAGTGAGCCTGAAAATAAATCGGGCTGCCACTTTAACCTAACCTAATCTACCTTCCATCGGCAACTGTCATCAAATATATACAAGCCATGGCCGTATATATTTGTTCTTTTTTTGATCCACTTTTTATTTCAGTGTATTATTGTCCTATGTAGCATGCACCACATTTATAAGAAAAACTTAAATCGTCTCTCGGAGAGAACTCGATTACAAAAGAAATCATCTTAGGATACAATGTTCGACTATAATAAGTCTTCAAGTTTTCAATTCCACTTATTTCATTCAAAGGAGGAAACTAGAACTTCAACAAACACCATGAAGTATCATTCAGTGTAAGAGTATGTACGTTAAAAGGAAATAGTAAATGTAAAAAACTAACTAAATGCTATTATGTGGAAAATTTGATGTGAGCAAATTTCCCAATATTTTCATGCAACCATAAAGCATTACAATTCCTTTAAAGAATAAGGAGTAACATTTGTCCAATATGATAGTCTTACATATGTTAATGACTATTTGGATATTAACGAGTTTATCCTATATCAGTAAGAACAAGTATATACAGCCGTAAGTTCGGCCAGGCCGAATCTTATGTACCCTCCTCCATGGATTGCGTAGAAACTTCTACGAAAGACTGTCATCCACACTCGAATTACTTGGGTTGTGGTATCTTAAAACTTCTTAACATCGTTTTCTAAATTGTGAGTTAGTCTATACGTGGTAGAGAGCCAGAATTGAAATATGGGGGGCTATTTACAATTATGAACTTGATATGGACCAATTTTTGTGTGATTAGGGATCGATTTATCTGAGGGCTATATATAATTATAGACCGATATAGACCTAGTTAGGCATGGTTGTTGACGGCCATATACTAGCACAATGTACAAAATTTCAACTGACTCGGATGAAATTTGCTCCTCCAAGAGGCTCCAAAACCAAATCTGGGAACAGGTTTATATGGGGGCTATATAATTATGGACTGATATGAACCAATTCCTGCATGGTTGTTGGATACCATAAATTGACATCACGTACCAAATTTCAATCGAATCGTATGCTCTTCCAAGAGGCTCCGGAGATCGGTTTATATGGGGGCTATATATCATTATAGACCGATGTTGACCAATTTTTGCATGGTCATTAGAGACCATATACTAATACCATGTAGCAAATTTCAGCCGGATCGGATGAAATTTGCTTCTCTTCGAGGCTCCACAAGACAAATCGGGGGATCGGTTTATATCGGGGCTATATATAATTATTGACCGATTTGGACCAATTTTTACATAGTTGTTAGAGACCATATACTTACACCATGTACCAAATTTCAGCCGTATCGGATGAAATTTGCTTCTCTTATAGGCTCCGCAAGCCAAATCGGGGGATCGGTTTATATGGGGGCCATATATAATTATGGACAAATCTGGACCAATTTTTGCATAGTTGTTAGAGATCATATGCCGACACCATGTTCCAAATTTTAGCCGGATCGGATGAAATTTGCTTTTCTTAGAGGCTCCGCAAGCCAAATCTGGGAATCGGTTTATATGGGGGCCATATATATAATTATGGACCGATGTGGATCAATTTCTGCATGGTTGTTAGAGACCATATACCGACATCATGTACAAAATTTCAGCCGGATCGGATGAAATTTGCTTCTCTTAGAGGCTCCGCAAGCCCAATCGGGTGATCGTTTTATATGTGGGCTATACATAATTATGGAATTTCACCACGACCCGTAATATATATACTTTATGGGGTCTTAGAGCAATATTTCGATGTGTTACAAACTGAATGACAAAGTTAATATACCCCCATCCTATGGTGGAGGGTATTACAACCAGGAAACATTGATCGGTGGGGACTTTTTGAAACTTCAATGCCTTTAGTCTAGGCTCATTTTAGAATAAGTTTTACATCCGTTTTCACGATATGTTCATTTCACAAGAAAATTTTCTACCACTACGATCGATCGATCACATCTCGCATTCATTTTTCGTATCATTGCTGGTGTTAATAGCGTTTTTCCGCCCACTCTTTGGGCACGATCCATCACTGCCAGTTTCACGGCAACAAGCATTGGTGCGAGATACAAATGATTTATTCACATTTAAATGTTGGAGAGCTCTAACGATATCCAATTGTGTTTTTCCAGCCAAATAAAAAACATTATTTCTAAATACAATAGATCAAAATACTTTTGTAAGACTGCAAACAATAAAATGAACCGTCACTGGAATAAATCTGTCAGCTTCAGCCTGAAGATGGGTTCAATAGAGTTCGGTACCTTTTGTTCTGGTCTGATAAAAAGTAATTTATTTTCCGCTTACTGATTTAAATTTTGAGCTTCCTCATTGAGTTCGGAATTGTTATATGAAGTAAATGTAAATCACCTTGCCAAGGATTTCCCTATAAATTTTGCAATTAAACATTATTTAATGACATAAATGTTTGTCTATTAAAAATCCGTACAAATTTTTACATTTTATTCTTCTTCATGTCTTATTTTTGTAGTTTTTTTCATAAATGTGATGGTGAAACATTTATGAAAAAAACTACAAAAGCTTTATATGCCTTGTTGACAAGAAATAAAGTCATTTGGCCAATATGCATACTTCAGAGGAATTCATGTTGGCTTCGTGACGCATATTAACCCAATTATATTTATTTGCATAAATAAATGAAACACTGCTGATAGTGACCGCCGTAATTGACACGTCCACAGTTGAGAGTGATGAAATTCCATTAATCTCACAGTTACGAGTTGTCCCAATGAATAAAGAATGCAATTGGTTGATGGTGGGTGCCCACACAGGCAACACGAAAGGATGACAATTAATTTTATTGATATGTATTTGAGGGTGGCAGAGGCCTTCGACTTAGGCCATCATATAATCGAAATATTGTATTCATCTGTGGAATGTAATTTTTATTCAAATAATACACGCAGACAAGGAATATCATCACCTCAAACATGTTTGAAAAGCAAAATTTTATTTTTCGGTGGTTAACATGGAGCATTTTTGTCATATGAATGTTGGTTTCTCGCCAAACATATCCATCCTTGCCGCAATCGGATACATAATTTCCGAGAAAAAAACAAAATTTTTCTGAGTGTATGCTCTCAAAACAACATCACAAAACTATATAATAACAAAAAAAAAAAAAAAAAAAACAAGTATATATAGCACTAAGTTCGGCCGGGCCGAATCTTAAATACCCACACGCAGAGAAGAAACATGATTGTAACAATCATATTCGAAGAGCAAAATAATATGATAGCAGCTAACCTGCAACCATGTTGGCTCAGTGAACATGGTTCTAAGAAAAATACAATTGTCTTCATCTAAAATGTTAAAAGGCAATGGTCACGATCTAAAATGTTATGTTATTCGTCAAAAATGTTTTTTTTTCTAGTTAAAAGAACATGGTCACAATCTAAAATGTTTTGATCTTTTTTCATCGTCGAAAAAAGGACGCCACTTGAGAAAAGAAAACACAAAATTAATTTTATTTGTTTGTTTTTATTATACCCTGCTCCACACTGTGGCACAGGGTATTATAAGTTAGTGCATATGTTTGCAACACCCAGAAGGAGACGAGATAGACACATGGTGTCTTTGGCAATAATGCTAAGGGTGGGCTCCTGAGTCGATATAGCGATGTCCGTCTGTCCGTGAACACATTTTTGTAATCAAAGTCTAGGTCGCAGTTTTAGTCCAATCGACTTCAAATTTGGCACAAGTATGTGTTTTGGCTCAGAATAGATCCCTATTGATTTTGGAAGAAATCGGTTCAGATATAGATATAGCTCCCATATATATATTTCGCCCGATATGGACTTATATGGCCCCAGAAGCCAGAGTTTTACCCTAATTTACTTAAAATTTTGCACAAGAAGAACAATTGGTACTATAGTCAAGTGTGCCAAATTTTATTGAAATCGGTTCAGATTTAGATATAGCTCCCATATATATCTTTCGAACGATATGGACTAATACGGTCCCAGAAGCCAGAGATTTACCCCAATTTGGTTGAAATTTTGCAGAGGGAGTAGAATTAGGATTGTAGCTATGCGTGCAAAATTTGGTTGAAAACGGTTCAGATTTAGATATAGCTCCAATATATAGCTTTCGGCCGATTTACACTTATGTGACCACAGAGGCCAATTTTTTGGTCCGATTAAGTTGAAATTTTGCACAGGGAGTAGAATTAGCATTGTAGCTGAGCGTGCCAAATTTGGTTGAAATCGGTTCAGATTGATATATATCTCCCATATATAGCTTTCGCCCGATTTACAGTCATATGACCACAGAGGCCAATTTTTAACTCCGATTTAGTTGAAATTTTGCACAGGGAGTAGAATTAGCATTGTTGCTATGCGTGCCAAATTTGGTTGAAATCGGTTCAGATTTAGATATAGCTCCCATATATATGTTTTTCTGATTTCGACAAAAATGGTCAAAATACCAACATTTTCCTTGTAAAATCGCCACTGCTTAGTCGAAAAGTTGTAAAAATGACTCTAATTTTCCTAAACTTCTAATACAAATATATCGAGCGATAAATCATAAATGAACTTTTTCGAAGTTTCCTTAAAATTGCTTCAAATTTAAACGTCTCCCATATTTATACCCTGCTCCACACTGTGGAACAGAGTATTATAAGTTAGTGCATATGTTTGCAACACCCAGAAGGAGACGAGATAGACACATGGTGTCTTTGGCAAAAATGCTCAGGGTGGTCTCTTGAGTCGATATAGCGATGTCCGTCTGTCCGTCTGTCCGTGAACACATTTTTGTAATCAAAGTCTAGGTCGCAGTTTTAGTCCAATCGACTTCAAATTTGGCACAAGTATGTGTTTTTGCTCAGAATAGATCCCTATTGATTTTGGAAGAAATCGGTTCAGATTTAGATATAGCTCCCATATATATATTTCGCCCGATGTGGACTTATATGGCCCCAGAAGCCAGAGTTTTAACCTGATTTGCTTAAAATTTTGCACAAGAAGAACAATTAGTACTATAGTCAAGTGTGCCAAATTTTATTGAAATCGGTTCAGATTTAGATATAGCTCCCATATATAGCTTTCGCCCGATTTACACTCCTTTGTCCACAGAGGCCAATTTTTTGTTCCGATTTAGTTGAAATTTTGCACAGGGAGTAGAATTAGCATTATAGCTATGCGTGTCAAATTTGGTGGAAATCGGTTCAGATTTAGATATAGCTCCAATATATAGCTTTCGCCCGATTTACACTCATATGACCACAGAGGCAAATTTTTTGCTCCGATTTAGTTGAAATTTTGCACAGTGAGTAGAATTAGCATTGTAGATATGCGTGCCAAATTTGGTTGAAATCGGTTCAGATTTAGATATAGCTCCCATATATATGTTTTTCTGATTTCGACAAAAATGGTCAAAATACCAACATTTTCCTTGTAAAATCGCCACTGCTTAGTCGAAAAGTTGTAAAGTTGTAAAACTCACTCTAATTTTCCTAAACTTGTAATACATATATATCGAGCGATAAATCATAAATAAACTTTTGCGAAGTTTCCTTAAAATTGCTTCAGATTTAAATGTTTCCCATATTTTTATACCCTTCACCACTACTGTGGTACAGGGTATAATAAGTTTGTGCATTTGTATGTAACGCCAAGAAGGAAAAGTCTGAGACCCATCGTTTAGTATATATATAATTAAATTCTGAGTCGATTTAGCGATGTCCGTCTGTCTGTCTGTCTGTCTGTCTGTCTGTCTGTCTGTCTGTCTGTCTGTCTGTCTGTCTGTCTGTCTGTCTGTCTGTCTGTCCGTCTGTCTGTCTGTCTGTTGATGTATTTTTGTGTGCAAAGTACAGCTCGCAGTTTTAGTCCGATTGTCCTAAAATTTGGTATAGGGTCCTGTTTCGGCTCAAAGACGATCCCTATTGATTTTGGGAAAAATCGGTTCAGATTTAGATATAGCTGCCATATATATTTTTTTCCGATCTGGTCATAATTGGCGTGTATATCAACCGATCTTCCTCAAATTCCGTACATCCGAATATTTTATGAGTCTCGATAAACTTGCAATATATCAGCGAAATCGGTTCAGATTTAGATATAGCTCCCATATATAGCTTTCGCCCGATTTACACTCATTTGCCCACAGAGGCCAATTTTTTGCTCCGATTTAGTTGAAATTTTGCGCAGGGAGTATAATTAGCATTGTAGCTATGCGCGCCAAATTTGGTTGAAATCGGTTCAGATTTAGATATAGCTCCCATATATAGCTTTCGCCCGATTTACACTCATATGACCGTAGAGGCCAATTTTTAACTCCGATTTAGTTGAAATTTTACACAAGAAGTAGAATTAGCATTGTAGCTATGCGTGCCAAATTTGGTTGAAATCGGTTCAGATTTAGATATAGCTCCCATATATATGTTTTTCTGATTTCGACAAAAATGGTCAAAATACCAACATTTTGCTTGTAAAATCGCCACTGCTTGGTCGAAAAGTTGTAAAAATAACTCTAATTTTCCTAAACTTCTAATGCATATATATCGAGCGATAAATCATAAATAAACTTTTGCGAAGTTTTCTTAAAATTGCTCCAGATTTAAATGTTTCCCATATTTTTTACTAACATTGTGTTCCACGCTAGTGCATTAGGCGACTTAAATTTTGAGTCTATAGATTTTGTAGAAGTCTATCAAATTCTGTCCAGATCGAAAAATGTTTAAATGTATGTATTTGGGACAAACCATTATATATAGCCCCCAACACATTTGACGGATGTGATGTATCGAAAATTTAGATCTACAAAGTGGTGCAGGGTATAATATAGTCGGCACCGCCCGACTTTAGACTTTCCTTACTTGTTTTTTACTAACATTGTGTTCCACCCTAGTGCATTAGCCTACTTAAATTTTGAGTCTATAGATTTTGTAGAAGTCTATCAAATTCTTCCAGATCGAGTGATATTTAAATGTATATATTTGGGATTAACCTTTATATATAGCCTCCAACACATTTGACAGATGTGATATGGTATCGAAAATTTAGATCTACAAAGTGGTGCAGGGTATAATATAGTCGGCACCGCCCGACTTTCCAAGAAACAATCAACACACGACTGACGCGCAAAATGAAAATCGTGTGTACCTGCTCAATATTTTTATAAAATTCTTGTCGCTGCAAAAAAATTCAAAAATTAAATGGTCACGAAAACAATGTACATGGTCTTTATGGCCATGTAATGGTTGTAGACATGTCTATACGTAAACTATAAAAATACTTTTTTCTCTGCAAAAAAGTAAAAAAATTGAATGGTCAGGTACATGATTTTCCTAACCATATAATGGTCTCAAATTCTATCATTTAAATAATAGAACATGTTTGCGGCATTTGAGAACCATTTAAATGCTTATTGCCAACATATATTTTTCTCCGCTCGAAAATTATTTTTTCAAAGACAAAATACATGGTTTTCGCGACAATTACATACTCTAAATAAGCATTAAATGGATGCGGCAACCACGTCCAAACATGTTTTTTCTGTGCGTGCCCCACCATGAACCAAATATTAGGGTTTCCTTTGAAATTTCAGGAGAGCTTGAGGACACTTCCCGAATGTAAATTTAAAAATTTCACCTATGAGGACTATATCAGATTCTGGATTTATAAGAACCATTTTTGTTTGAGTTTTAGAGGAATCATTAACATCTCTTGTAAGTGTGCAAGAAAATTATAAAATAACATCTTGATTTGAAATCTTAAATCTGTAGTTTTTCACCGGCCTCGAAAACCCAAATTTGGTTTTCGAGGCCTCTAAGAGAAGCAAATTTCATCCGATCCGGCTGAAATTTGGTACATGGTGTCAGCATATGATCTCTAACAACCGTGCAAAAATTGGTCCACATCGGTTCATAATTATATATAGCCCCCATATAAACCGATCCCCCGATTTAGCTTAAGGAGCCTCTAAGAGAAGCAAATTTCATCCGATCCGGCTGAAATTTGGTACATGGTGTCAGCATATGATCTCTAACAACCATGCAAAATTTGGTCCACATCGGTCCATAATTATATATAGCCCCCATATAAACCGATCCCCCGATTTGGCTTGTGGAGAATCTAAGAGAAGCAAATTTCATCCGATCCGGCTGAAATTTGGTACAGAGTGTTAGTATATGGTCTCAAATACCCATGCAAAAATTGGTCAAATCGGTCAGTAATTATATATAGCCCCCATATAAACCGATCCCCAGATTTTACCTCCAGAGCCCCTTGGAAGAGCAAAATTCATCCGATTCGGATGAAATTTGGTACGTGATGTTAGTATATGGTATCCAACAACCATGCAGGAATTGGTTCATATCAGTCCATAATTAAATATAGCCCCCATATAAACCGATACCCAGATTTGACCTCCGGTGCCTTTTGGAGAAGCAAAATTCATCTGATCTGGCTGAAATTTGGTACGTGGTGGTAGTATATGATATTTAACAACCATGCCAAAAGTGGTCCATAATCATATATAGCCCCCATATAAACCGATCCCGAGATTTGGTTTTGGAGCCTCTTGGAGGAGCAAATTTCATCCGAGTGAGTTGAAATTTGGTACATTGTGCTAGTATTATATGGCCGTTAACAGCCATGCCTAACTAGGTCCATATCGGTCTATAGTTATATATAGCCCTCAGATAAATCGATCCCCAATCACACAAAAATTGGACCATATCAAGTGCATAATTCTATATAGCCTCCATATAATCGACCCCCGTATTTTAATTGTGGCTCTCTACGTACCGTGCAAAAAGTCCATATCGATTCGTAATTATTTGTAGACTTAACTATCATAACTTTTTTATCTAATATATACCACGTATGGACTAACTCACAATTTAGGAAACGATGTTAAGAAGTTTTAAGATACCACAACCCAAGTAATTCGATTGTGAATGACAGTCTTTCGTAGAAGTTTCTACGCAATCCATGGTGGAGCGTACATAAGATTCGGCCTGGCCGAACTTACGGCCGTATATACTTGTTTAGTTTAATATATACCACGTATGGACTATGTGGTATATATTACGGTGTTAGGAAGTTTTAAGATACCTTGCCATCGGCAAGTGTTACCGCAACCCAAGTAATTCGATTGTGGATGACAGTCTTCAGTACAAGTTTCTATGCAATCCATGGTGGAGGGTACATAAGCTTACGGCCGTATATACTTGTTCCATATTGGGGTTGTCAACAAAACCTGGAATTACTCAATTTTTTGCAGGTATTTTAATATGAATATACAAAACACGAACAACAACAAAAATTGAGCCCTATCACGTCCTTCAACTAACTATATGTCCAACTTAATACCTAAAATACGCAAATTTTAAGACATCGCCGGAAACGCTGTTTCGAATATAAAACTGCCCAGCAAACAAATTTGGAAGTTCTTCCAAAGGCATAACTTTAAAATCATTTCCAGAAGATGCACTCCAATGATGTTCTTTATTTTAACTACCCAGGAAGTTCTTTTAAGTCAATTTTCTTTTTACTTGGTTTTTTCATACTGTTAATGGGTAATTTTAAGTTTTTTTGTTTCAAATAGGTTAAAAACAAAAAAATGGTACAAATCATTTAAATTTTGTCGAAAAAATGCTAAATCCAATCTGAAAAAAATGTGAATTTTTGAAAATATTTGAGGTCAAACGTTTCCGACAAGCGTCGGAAAAGTTATTTATTTGACAAAATATCACAGAATTTTTTAATTTACATCCAAAACATTGAATTCGGATCACACCTAAAGAAGTGATGCAAATTCAGTGCAACGGCTGTAGAAATGGTGGACTTCTGTCCTATGACAAGCCCATGTTAAATTCAACGGTTCTGCGTCAATTTTTCACCATTTCCGGATCCAAAAATAACATTTTCATTGCTTTTTTGGCGACGCTTTTTTACTGGGTTCATTTTTCTATTGATTTTTTTGTTCAAAGAATTTGAAAATATCTGAAATATAAAATCCCATAACCAGTTTTTGCAAGATTTTATCCGTTTGAGCCGAAAAAATCTAACGGAACCATGTACCAATTACAAAGAAATGACAATGGATAACAGATATTTAAACCTAAACTAAAACATCAAAAATGAATTAATACACAGTTTGAGGTCCAAATACCCCGCTGTGGGACTATTATGTTGATCAAATTGGCTGTGTGCTGCTGTACCATCTAACTTATTCTCATGTCGATTTGTTTTAATTCGAAAATTTATATAGTGCCCTCAGGCGTTCAGATTTAGATATAGCTCCCATATATATCTCTTTCGTCCGATATGGACTTATATGGCCCCAGAAGCCAGAGTTTTACCCTAATTTGCTTAAAATTTTGCACAAGAAGAACAATTAGTACTATAGTCAAGTGTGCCAAATTTTATTGAAATCGGTTCAGATTTAGATATAGCTCCCATATATATCGATCGCCCGATTTACACTCATATGATCACAGTGGCCAATCTTTTACTCCGATTTACTTGGAACATGGAATCGGGCAGCACTCAGTGATAAGAGAGAAGTTCATCAATGTGGTATCACAATGGACTGAATAGTTTAAGTGAGCCTGATACATCGGGCTGCCACATAACCTAACCTAACCTAACCTACTCCGATTTACTTGAAATTTTGCACATGGAGTAGAATTAGCATTATAGCTATGCGTGCCATATTTGGTTGAAATCGGTTCAGATTTAGATATAGCTCCCATATATAGCTTTCGGCCGATTTACACTCATTTGCCCACAGGGGCCAATTTGTTGCTCCGATTTAGTTGACATTTTGCATAGGGAGTAGAATTAGCATTGTAGCTATGCGTGCCAAATTTGGTTGAAATCAGTTCAGATTTAGATATATCTCCCATATATATGTTTTTCTGATTTCGACAAAAATGGTCAAAATACCAACATTTTCCTTGTTAAATCGCCACTGCTTAGTCGAAAAGTTGTCAAAATGACTCTAATTTTCCTAAACTTCTAATACATATATATCGAGCGATAAATCATAAATAAACTTTTGCGAAGTTTCCTTAAAATTGCTTCAGATTTAAATGTTTCCCATATTTTTATACCCTCCATCATAGGATGGGGGTATATTAACTTTGTCATTCCGTTTGTAACACATCGAAATATTGCTCTAAGACCCCATAAAGTACACAGTCTCACACAAGTTTACATACGATTAAAGAATTTGTATTTTCTTTAAATAATAAAATATTATAAACTATGCATATACATGCTTTAATTTTTGTAAAATAATTTTAAAAACAAAGTATTTGTTAACTTTTAAGAACATTTTTTTTGGTGTGGTTTATAAACAACAACAAGAAACATGTTTAGTTAGAAGATTAAAAACTCAAAGGTATGTAAACTTGTGTAAGACTGTGTATATATATTCTGGGTCGTGGTGAAATTCTGAGTCGATCTAAGCATGTCCGTCCGTCCGTCCGTCCGTCCGTCCGTCCGTCTGTTGAAATCACGCTAACTTCCGAACGAAACAAGCTATCGACTTGAAACTTGGCACAAGTAGTTGTTATCGATGTAGGTCGGATGGTATTGAAAATGGGCCATATCGGTCCACTTTTACGTATAGCCCCCATATAAAGGGACCCTCAGATTTGGCTTGTGGAGCCTTCAACAGAAGCATATTTCATCCGATCCGGCTGAAATTTGGTATATGGTGTTGGTATATGGTCTCTAACAACCATGCAAAAATTGGTCCACATCGGTCAATAATTATATATAGCCCCCACATAAACCGATCCCCAGATTTGGCTTGTAGAGCCTCTAAGAGAAGCATATTTCATCCGATCCGGCTGAAATTTGGTACATGGTGTTGGTAGATGGTCTCTAATAATCGTGCAAAAATTGGTCCACATCGGTCCATAATTATATATAGCCCCCATATAAACCGATCCCCAGATTTGGCTTTTGGAGCCTCAAATAGAAGCATATTTCATCCGATCCGGCTGAAATTTGGTACATGGTGTTGGTAGATGGTCTCTAACAATCATGCAAAAATTGGTGCACATCGGTCCATAGTTATATATAGCCCCCATATAAACCGATCCCCAGATTTGGCTTGCGGAGCCTCAAAGAGAAGCAAATTTCATCCGATCCGGCTGAAATTTGGTACATGATGTTGGTATATGGTCTCTAATAACCATGCAAAAATTGGTCCACATCGGTCCAGAATTATATATGGACCCCATATAAACCGATCTCCAGATTTGGCTTGCGAAGCCCCAAAGAGAAGCAAATTGCATCCGATCCGGCTGAAATTTGGTACTTGGTATTGTTATAAATAATAATAACCATGCAAAAATTGGTCCACATCGGTTCATAATTATATATAGCCCCCATATAAGCCGATCCCCAGATTTGGCTTGCGAAGTCTCCAAGAGAAGCAAATTTCATCCAATCCGGTTGTAATTTTGAACATGGTGTTAGTATATGATCTTTAACAACCGTGCCAGAATTGGTCCATATCGGTCCATAATTATATATAGCCCCCATATAAAACGTTCTCCAGATTTCACCTCCGGAGCCTCTTGGAGGAGCAAAATTCATCCGATCCGGTTCAAATTAGGAACGTGGTGTTAGTATATGGTCGCTAACAACCATACAACAATTGATCCAATCACTCAAAAATTGGTCCATATCGGTTCATAACCATGGTTGCCACTAGAGCCAAAATTAATCTACCAAAATTTTATTTATATAGAAAATTTTGTCAAAATTTTATTTCTATAGAAAATTTTGTCAAAATTTTATTTCTAGAGAAAATTTTGTTAAAATTTTATTCGGTTCACAATAAAATTTTCATCATTGTCAAAATTTTATTTCTATAGAAAATTTTGTTCAAATTTTATTCGGTTCATAATCATGGTTGCCACTCGAGCCAAAAATAATCTACCAAGATTTTATTTCTATAGAATATTTTGTCAAAAGTCTATTTCTATAGAAAATTTTGTTAAAATTTTATTTCTGTAGAAATTTTTATCAAAATTTTCTTTCTATAGAAAATTTTGTCAAAATTTTTATTTCTATAGAAAATTTTGTTAAAATTTTATTTCTGTAGAAAATTTTGTCAAAATTTTATGTCTACTTTGTCAAACTGAATTATATACGTATTGGATCGATCTTTTTTGATTTAATATATACCACGTATGGACTTACATACAATTTAGAAGATGGTGTTAGGAGGTTTTAAGATACCTTGCCATCGGCAAGCGTTACCGCAACTTAAGTAATTCGATTCTGGATGGCAGTGTTTAGAAGAAGTTTCTACGCAATCCATGATGGAGGGTACATAAGCTTCGGCCTGGCCGAACTTACGGCCGTATATACTTGTTTTTCTTTGTGGTTATTTATTGTCTTAACTTTATATTTTAATATATTTTATAAGGTCTAAAACCTACGTTGTTAGCACACCCAGAAAAAAGTGACCCCTTCTTTAAGTTAAAATGAACTCATTGTGAAGAACTTCGTATATAGCCAAAGACATTTTTATTTGTTTGAACGATGTGATTTTCGTAGAAATTAGGTAGAATGTATTCCATGTATTAGTTAACATTTTCCTATATTTATGTACCACTATACTACAGAATGAAAAAATTTAACTGAATTGAATTCATATATGGAATGATTTTATTGAACTTTTTTCATTCATTTGGACAAATCTTACATATTTGTGGTAAACCTTTAACTTCAAATTTAGAACTGTTTACCTTCGTTTTTAAATACAATTTTATGTATTTATATAAGCAATTTTTTCTTCAATAAAATACATGTTTTATTAATATATTAAATATATTTATTTAGAATCAACAGCATCGACTGGCCTTGAAATATTAAACACACATTTTTTTCCTTCTTCTAGTACCTTTCACTTTGAAAACGTTGCTGCCTATCAATTTTGTCCACCTTTTAAAATTTCAATACCTACAAATATAAACAAAAAATCCAAAATCAATTTTTTCACAAAAGGTTAGCGTCACTGAATATTACCTGATAATTGAAGATTCCAAAATGAAGTCGAATGAAGGGGTTGTTATACTGTTGGTGTTTTCTTTTTCTTATAAACCAATTTTCAAAAAACGAACATTTTCTCACTAATTTAGAATATTTTATATATTTTATTTGTTTTTTATTATATTAATTTACTATATTATTTTCAACAATCTC
Source organism: Haematobia irritans (assembly GCF_050003625.1). Lineage (NCBI taxonomy): Eukaryota > Metazoa > Arthropoda > Insecta > Diptera > Muscidae > Haematobia > Haematobia irritans. The sequence continues at coordinate 86,961,453 of NC_134399.1, read as the reverse complement.
TCAGTATACCATAACAACGCGATTCCAACTAAAAAACAACCCACGCGCACATCGATTACATCGATGACAGGTATCGATTACAGGTAGATAAAAGAAATGTAGGAAATTTTCCTATATTCTAACAAGTGTGTTTCCTTAAGTTTTGAAAGGATTGAATACTTCTTAGTACGAATGAACTAAACTATTTTTCTATGCCAAGTGTTATTCGTATGTATGATAAGCTTTCTATAATAAAGGAAGTCAGAATTATCATTTTATAAGAAATCTTACTAAATTTGAGGAAACTTGGTTTTAGTTCGGTTTTTGTTTATTTTTACGAATGCTTTGTTATCAGTGAATAAAATTTTCTTTTTCAGTAGTAAATTCTTATACCCAGCGAAGAAAACAGTATTAGTAAAATGCCATGTCTTATTCTAGTTAATGAACTATTCCTAACTGCTTTCAGTTCAGGATTTTTTACTGACACAAGTAAATTTTATTATTTCACACAAAAATTTAACTGAATGAAAATAAAATGGCTAAACTAAACTGATGAACATTTTTTCCTTTAGTTTCGAAGACACTTTTTTCTGGGTGCACCTATATTACCTGTTTATTTTCATAATTCGTTATGATTGTGAATATATAAATAAATAAATAAATATATTTTATATAATTGTATTAGTTACAAGATTTAAAAAGAATATAGGATATTCGCTCTCGTACTATATGTTAATTATAAAAATTTTGTATTCTTGTTTTCCGGTTATTAATCAATAAATAAATGCAAATATATTATTCGCAAGTCATTTCGTTTAATATTACACAAATGTGGATATAACATATTCCATGTGTTAAATATATGACACTTTGTATTACATAGTAGCACATTATATAAGGCCCAAAAGTACAGCCCCGTACAACTAATCGCCCAGTCTCCTAACATATAATGGCTATACATTGTAAAAATACCTTCTCGCGTAAATGTTATGTTACTAAATGCCAATAAACTTCTATTGCAAAAACGGTATTTTTGGAACTCACCACCTACACACTCACAGATTAAAATTTAAGGACTTATTTGCAGTGATTGCCATGGCAATGACCCAAAACTTTATTACCATAATAATATTTTAATAACTGCATTATTTTGCGTAAACACAACCTAAATGACCACTTTAGATTTTATTTGAATCAATTTTGTTTTATGGGTCGGGTCATAATATTTACGTTTGTGTGGCATTGGATAAGCCATGACTGTTTTGTTAAATGTTTTGCAGATAGGACTATGCTACAAATGGTTTTCGAATGTATTCAAGGTAAGCCTATATTTATCCGGCTATTGTTAGTATACAATATAATGGCTTTGTCCAATATACAATTGTGGATTAATGGCAAAAAGTCAATTTTCAGCCTTGTGATTCATGATGTTCAAATATTTCAAATTTCAGATTTGTGATTCATCATTTCAAATATTTAATTTATTTTCGTTTCCCTTTCTATGCAGCACAACAGGTGGTCGTTCTAATTTATTTTTCTGAATTGACATAAATGCTTTTTCCGCATAGAGTACATTTTTTCAATAAAATACCGATTATTTATATCCATAAGACTGTTCTCTATTTACGTTCAATATATCGTCTTAATGACTTTAAAATTATGCTACATTAGGATGCGATAGAAGAAAATCGATTTGCCAAAGTACCTACACTCCAATAACTTTTTCTCATATCTGGGTCAAAAGTGAAGAGGAAACAATATAAAAAAAGAAAAAAAAAACACTAAACTAAACATCTTTGCCAGCTGTCTTCTATAAAGCCACATATAAAAGCTGATATTGCTTAGGTTTATCGATTTGACTTGTGTGATGATTGTTGTTAGATATATTTTATGTCAAAGGTCCATTTGAAAGAAATCCGGATTTTGAGTCTTGTTGGATATGTATTGCATAAACAGCACAATTTAAGCAAGTAAGTACGGACCGAATCTTATTAGCAGAACACAAATATATAAGGTCGTAAGTTCGGCCACACCAAATCGTAAATACCCACCATCACGGATTAAATATAAAAATATCCTTTGAAAGCGGGTTATTTGATAAAGTAAACAATTTTAGGTACACTCATAAACCAGTAAGGAAAGTCTAAAGTCGGGCGAGGCCGACTATATTATCCCCTGCACCACTTTGTAGATCTAAATTTTCGATACCATATCACATCCGTCAAATATGTTGGGGGCTATATATAAAGGTTTGTCCCAAATACATACATTTAAATATCACTCGATATGGAAGAATTTGATAGACTTCTACAAAATCTATAGACTCAAAATTTAAGTCGGCTAATGCACTAGGGTGGAACACAATGTTAGTAAAAAAATATGGGAAACGTTTAAATCTGAAGCAATTTTAAGGAAACTTCGAAAAAGTTTATTTATGATTTATCGCTCGATATATATGTATTAGAAGTTTAGGAAAATTAGAGTCATTTTTACAACTTTTCGACTAAGCAGTGGCGATTTAACAAGGAAAATGTGGGTATTTTGACCATTTTTGTCGAAATCAGAAAAACATATATATGGGAGCTATATCTAAATCCGAACCGATGTCAACCAAATTTGGCACGCATAGCTACAATGCTAATTCTACTCCCAATGCAATAAATCAGAGCAAAAACTTGGCCTCTGTGGGCAAATGAGTGTAAATCGGGCGAAAGCTATATATGGGAGCTATATCTAAATCTGAACCGATTTAGCTGATATTTTGCAAGTTTTTCGAGACTCATAAAATATTCGAATGTACGGAATTTGAGGAAGATCGGTTGATATGCACGCCAATTATGACCAGATCGGTGAAAAATATATATGACAGCTATATCTAAATCTGAACCGATTTTTTCCAAAATCAATAGGGATCGTCTTTGAACCGAAACAGGACCCTATACCAAATTTTAGGACAATCGGACAAAATACATCAACAGACGCACATCGCTAAATCGACTCAGAATTTAATTCTAAGCCGATCCGTATACTAAAAGGTTGGTCTATGATTACTCCTTCTTGGCGTTACATACAAATGCACAAATTTATTATACCCTGTACCACAGTAGTGGTAAAGGGTATAAAAAGTTTACTTGGATCCAAAGATTTTGACCTTCCTTTAAGGATTTTGGTATTGATTCCGAGCCAAAGATGTGGCTTCCTGAAAATAAAGAAATTTTTTAGGGACCTCCCTGGCTTTAAATCTAGGATAGATAAAATTAAAATTGGATACCGATCTCATATCGAATTTTTATTCTCTGTTTGCGATATATTAATAAAGGTATTATGTACAAACAAATTCCAGTTTCAAAATCCAATTTATGCCAAGTACTTCAAAGTAAAAACTATTTTCTTAATGCTAAAAAAAACTTTAAACCAAAGATGCAAATCCTTAAAAAAACCTTAACCTATACTTGAAGCATTTTTATCTTAAATTTAAAAATTCAATATGCCAGTTGAGTTAAAGACGATTTCCTTTAATTTAAAATGTTTTTCTTTATTTTAAGGAACATTTACCTTACTTCAAAGATCTACAACTTCAACAGAGGGACGCAAAATTTTAAGATTTAAGTCCTAAATTTAATGAAAAAATTTTTGAAGCAAGGATTATAAACTTTCTTTTAATTAAAATGTCATTATTTTAAAGAATTTTGTCCTTAGCATTGCGTAAGTTTCAAGTCATAAAATTTATGTTGCATACTCTTCCATATTCTGTCAATATTTTTTTCAGTGTATGTTTTATAAAACATGATCCTTCAAGAAAATCGTTTCAAATGGTATGGACCCCGAAGTTAATACTGAAGTTTCTACCTAGAGATGCTGATGAGATTCTAACAAACATAAGATTCTGAAACAATGTTTATTAGAGTTTTCGAGGAATCTTAAACTTTTCGTGTGAGCTTGCAAGACAATTCGCTTTCTATAGTCTCGAGGAGTAAATCGGGGGACTTGTATATAACGTGTGATTTTTTAAGAGATATAGGAAAAATATATAGGAACAAGTCCATATTTGGCATACTCTTTCCAACATTTCGACCGGCATCTCAAGAACACATGTTGTCTTCCAATACCCGAGTTCATGCGGGATTGTCTGTATGGACATGAGCTTTCGGATAGCCCCACAAAAAATATTCTAAAGGCGTTAAATCCTACGATCTATTTCTATAAAAAATTTTGATAAAATTTTATTTCTATGGAAAATCATCATTTTGGCAAAACTTTCTATAGAAATAAAATATTGGATTATTTAAAAAAAAAATGTGGCCAAAATTTTTTTAAAGAACTAAAATTTTATCAAAATGTTTGATAGAAATAAAATGTTGGCAATCTTTTCTATAGGAATAAAATTTAAACAAAAATTTCTATAGAAATAAAATTTTGATAAAATTTCTTTTAAAATAAAATTTTGACAAAATTTCTTTTAAAATAAAATTTTGACAAATTTTCTATAGGAATAAAATTTTAATAGAAATAAATTTTTGACAAATTTCATAAATAATAAAAATTTTAATAGAAATAAAATTTTGACAAATTTCCTATAGAAATAAAATTTTAATAGAAATAAAATATTGACAAAATTTTCTACAGAATAAGATTATGACCAGTTTTCTATAGAAATAAAATCTTGACAAATTTTTTATATATTTATTAAATTTCCAATAGATTAATATTTCGTCAAAAATTTCTATAAAAACCAAATTTGGTCAAAAATTGCTATAGAAATAAAATTGTGACAAAATTGTATTTAGAAGTAAAATTTTGACAAAAATTTTCTATGAGTAAAGAAATAAAGTTATGAAAAATTTCCTATAAAAATAACAAACAAATTTTCTATAGAACTACAAGTTTGAGAACATTTCGAAATATTGGTCTAAGACCCCATTAAGTGTATATCTTCTGTGTCGTGGTGAAATTCTGAGTCGATCTAGCTATGTCCGTCCGTATGTTCGTCTATCCGTCCGTCTGTGTAAATCACGCTGACTTCCGAACGAAACAAGCTATTGGCTTGAAGCTTAGTACAAGTAGTTGTTCTTGATGTTGATGTATGTCGGATGGTATTGCAAATGGGCCATATCAGACCACGTTTACGTACACGCTCACAAAAAATCGCTTCTGTAACATATACTCCCAAACATATTTTGCTTCAAGCATATACATTTTTGGGTATTGCCCAAACATTTATATGTTTGATCTCTTCCAATATATAATATGTTTGAAAGCATATTGGTCTAAACAGTATATGTTTGGGTAGTCTAAGTTCCAAACATTTTGTATTTTTGCATCCAAATTCAATAATGTTGTCTTCCAAAAAACAATATGTTATTATGTGAACATATAATATGTTTGGAAGCATTTTGCACCCAAAAATATTATATGCTTAAAAAAATTCTCCCAAACAATATTGTGCTCAAAATTTTATTTATTTATTTATATATTTACAATCATAATGAATTATGAAAATAAACAGGTAATATAGGTGCTAACAACATATGTTTTCCACCTGAATGCTCAAAATTTTGTTTCTGCCCAATTGTATATTCCCTCACATCTTTCTCACTTCCACGAGATTTTTTAGTTCTTAGCACCTTTTTCTGTAATACAAACATTGTAGAAGAAATTATTCAATTGTATGATTTTTTTTATTTTAATTTTACCTTTTGCCGGACGGGGATTCGAACAGCGGACCACACAGTTTGTAAGGATCAAAGAAGTAGCTGATCAATTGCCCAAGGAAAAATAAAATGTTAATTTTGTAATAACAAGCAACAACCACCAACTTAATTCAATATCGCTCCCTGTTAAATAGTGATCCAAGCTACTAAACACATATATGTTTATAGGCTATTTCTAAATTAATATATGTTTGCATCCAAGCATATTATATTTACAAACATTTTATGTCCCAAACATAATATGTTCTAACATATTAACATATATGTCCCAAACATGTTATGCTAGTTTATGAACATTATATGCTTGCACTCAAAAATATTGTGTTTAAAAATTTGTGTTCCAAACATATAATGTTTATAGCCAAACATATGAAAAACAGCCTTTTTCATCCGTGTATAGCCCCCATAAAAACCGACCGCAGCTTTGGCTTGCGGAGGCTCTAGAAGGAGCAAAGTTCATCAGAACACAAGTTCAAAGTTCATCAGATCACAAGCTATTGACTTGAAACTTAGTACAAGTAGTTGTTATTGATGTATGTCGGATGGTATTGCAAATGGGCCATATCAGACCACGTTTACGTATAGCCCCCATATAAACCGACCACCAGCTTTGGCTTGCGGAGGCTCTAGAAGAAGCAAAGTTCATCAGATCTGGTTGAAATTTGGTACGTGGTGTTACTATATGGTCTCTATCATTCATGCTAAAATTGGTCCATATCGGTCCATAATTGTATATAGCCCCCATATAAACCGATCCCCAGATATGACCTCGGGAGCTTCTTGGAACAGCAAATTTCTTGGAGGCGCAAATTTCATCCGATTCGGTTGATGTGTTAGTATATGGTCGCTAAGAACCATGCCAGAAGTGGTCCATACCGGTCCATATTTATATATAGCCTGCAAATAAACCAATCCCCAGATTTTACATCTTCCACGATAAGGACATTTATTTTGATCTTGTTAAAATTTGGTACTAATCACTCAAAAATTGGACCATACAGATTCATAATTGTATATAGCCCCCATATAAACCGACTCTCATTCACTTCTGCCTCTTTTTTACCACGCAAACATTCATACCGGTCAAGAACTGAATTATATAGGTTTTAAATCCGCCTTTTTTTTTTTGCTTAATATATTCCCCGTATGGACTAACATTCAATTTAAAGACGATGTTAAGGAGTTTTAAGATACCTTGCCATCGTTAATTATTATCACAACCCAAGTAATTGTGGAAGACAGTACTTAGTAGAAGTTTCTACGCAATCCATGGTGGAGGGTACAGAAGATTCGGCCTGGCCGAATTAACGGCCGTATATACTTGTTTAAGTTTAATTTTTTAATTTAACATATTGAAGTGTACCATTTGAACTGATTTTCTTCAAGTTGCATAACCACCTAAAAGTCTATATATTTTCGAGTAACCCATTACAATGAGGGGTTTTCAGAGGAGGCTATTAGATTGCATTCATGGTGGTGGCTATTTAAGATCCTGGCAGAACTTACGGTTCGATCTTTGGACAAAATGAAAATAGACTGATGTCATGTGTCAAATTAATTAGAAACTTCAGGAGGCATAAACTTATTCTTTTGTTATTATTCTCAAAGTAAACATTGAACCCGGTTCCGCAGTTCACTTCACTTATGATATTGAGAGTACAATCTCACCACCAGTATCGACATCTACTTCACCAAAACTCACAAATGTAACGAGGTAAGTAAGTGCACTTTGCAATATATATTGCTTTAGAAAGTTTCCAAACAAGTAAAGCTTTTATCCGGAGTCATTTGTCATTCAGTGACAAACTGGTTAAATATTAATCAAACTTAATACACATTAGAGAAAGCGAGAGAGAGAGCGAGGTAGAGAGCGCAATACAGAACATAAACTCTAAAGAGAGCTATCCTTATGTGAGGGAGTTGTAAACAATATCCGTTGGGGATAAATAATTTTCAACGATTTTTTACATCATTACATCCTTTCTCGTTGCGGCAGTGGTAAACCAGGCAACATATAAGTGCACAATAAATTCGTTGGAAAACAAGAGAAAGTTGAGCAAATATAAACGAATGATAAGACCAAAAGGTCCAGCAACAATGAATGTGTGTGCATGTGTATTGGGATATTGGATAACCAAGACATCAATTTAACCTCGTTTACAATGGGTAAATATTTGAATGAAAACAAATAGGAAACTTCAGCTCGGTCAAAGCATACACCACCTCCGCCACAAGTTTAAGGTATTATATGAGAGATATCACTTTACGGTTTGAAATGAGAGAAACAATTCGGTTACTCTGATATGTAAGCACGTTTTAGGCTACCGTATGTATAAATATGTTGACATTTTCGAAATCATGTTAGATTGAATTCATATCATTTGTTATCAAATGATGTCAGAGTTAATTTTGTTTATATCGTCAAAGAAAGTTCGAATTTCGATCTTATACCCTAAACGACATAGTGATCAGGGTATGTTATAACAACTTTGATCTGCCAAAAAATTTGCCTACCAGAAATATTGTTTTTAGACCCCATAAAATATATACCGATCGACTCACAATCACTTCCTGAGTTGATCTAGCGCTTGGTGTCCGTCCGTTTGTCTATATATTTGTCTGTTCACAGGATTCGGGCCGCAATTATTAACCGATTTTTATGAAATTTAGCACCAGAGTGTTTTTTTTTTTTTTTGGAACAAGGACGAACGCTATTCAATTTGAATTGAAAAATTAATTTTGCAAACTTTGGCCTTATTTATAAACCGATTGTACTCAAAATTAGTACAATGTAAACTGATGTATCAAGCAAACCTGCAACATATCATGGTTAGGTTAGGTTAGGTATAGTGGCAGCCCGATATTTCAGGCTCACTTAGACTATTCAGTCCATTGTGATACCACTTCTCTCTTATCTCTGAGTGCTGTCCGATTCTATGTTAAGCTCAATGACAAGGGACCTCCTTTTTATAGCCGAGCCCGAACGGCGTTCCACATTGCAGTGAAACCACTTAGAGAAGGTTTGAAACCCTCAGAAATGTCACCAGCACTACTAAGGTGGAATAATCCACCGCTGAAAAACTTTTTGGTGTTTGGTTTGAACCCACGACCCTGTGTATGCAAGGCGGGCATGCTAACCATTGCACCACGGTAGCTCCCTGCAACATATCATCGAAATCGGTTCAGATTTAGATATAGCTCCCATATATTTTATTCAAAGTTAGCAAAATCCAATCTTCTATCGTCCTAACTGAATCGATATAGCTCCCATATATATGTATCGTCTTATTTTGCAAACTTTGGCCATAATAGCCTTATTTATTAAGCGATCTTTCTCAAATTTAGCACTAATTATTAACCGATTAGGATGAAATTTGGAATAGGGTGTTTTTTTAGGCACAAAGACGAATGCTATTGAATTTGGAAGAAACGGATCAAATTTATCGCGGGTCACGTTAAATTTTTAACTTACCGAACGTCGTCAAATTTGCAAAATTTTATAGAAATCGGTTGAGATTTAGATATAGTTCTCATATATATGTATCGCCCGATTTTGCCAAATTTGGTCATAACATCCCTAATTTTTAACCGATCTTACTCAAACTTGGCTTAGTCTAATATTTTATAGTGCTTACAATATATGCAAAAATCATTGAAATCGGTTTAGATTTACCTATAGCTCCCATATATATGTATCGCCCGATTTTGTGAAATTTAGGCGTAAAACCCATCTTTATAAACCGGTTGTCTTCAAATTTGGCTAAATGTAATTTACTATAGTACTAACAGTATGTTCATCGGAATCGGTTCAGATTTAGATATAACTGCCATATATAACATATGTATCCCCCGATTTTCCCAAATTTGGCCATAAAACACTTTTTTATTAACCGATCTTACTCAAGGTTGGCTAGATCCAGTCTTCTACGGTACTAACTGTATGTGCAAAATTTCATCGAAATCGGTTCAGAATTAGATATAGCTCCCATATATATGTTTTGCCGATTTTTCAAAACTTGGCCATAAACCCCTTATTTATCAACCGATTTTACTTAAAGATGGCTTACTCTAATCTTCTATGATACTAACTATATGTGCTTCTTCTTCTTCTGAGACTATAGACCTGCTTTGGAAGCGCACTTCCCAGAGTGTGAGACCACAGAGGAGCGGATTAGGTTTGTGACCATGGAGAGCGATAAATGAGTGATTGACAGTTTCGGCCCATATAAATTTCCAGGCTTGGTAGGGGTATACCTATGTATACTTCAGGAGTCTTTCGATCTATTGGATGAATCCTATGTGGAGTATATGAGGGCCTCATTGCGTCTTGGATATATACCAAGGGCCTGGCGGAAGGTTAAGGTAATCTTCATTCCTAAATCGGGAAGATAGCACATGGAACGGCGAAGGATTTTAGATCAATAAGCTTATCATCCTTTTTTCTAAAGACGATGGAGAGGATACTGGATGATCAGATAAGGAATCAGCTAGGCATGAAATTATCAATCTGTCAACAGGCCTACATTAAGGGGAGATCTGTAGAATTTGCCCTGCACTCAGTGGTGCAGGGCAGGCATTAGAGAAGAATGGTGCCGAGGAATTCGTTACAAAGGGAATCGAGTTGATGTTGCTAAGAAGGGACATTGTGGTCGAGCTGGCGAACTCCTCAAGGAGGGCTAGGACAACTAGAGGATTGCCACATGGAGGTGTAATATCACCTTTGCTATGTCTATTGGTTGTGAACGAGGTATTGATTGGGCTGACCATCAAGGAAGTGGCATACGCGGATGACATTGTGATAATGATATCGTGAAAATTCCTGGATTCTATTTCAGATGTGCTGAGCGGGTCTTTGCAGTATCTTTCGGAGTGGACACTAGGATGAGGATTACGGAGTTGGTACTTTCACCAGGAGGAGAAAGGTTTTCGGTTACAAGTCTCCTGAATTCCAGGGCACAAATTGAGCCTCTCGAAATCAGCAAGGCACTTGGGAGTTCTTTTGGATTCCAAACTGAACTGGATGGAGAATACTTCGGAAGGCATAAAGAGGGCCTATGCGGCAATATAATCGTGTCAGAAATTGGTCAGGCAAAGATAGGATTGGCTGGCTTTATATCGCGGCATACTTAAATTCTTGCCGGGGACTATAGAGAGATGGACCATATGGCCACGAAGCATGTTTATCATTACAAACCGACACACATTATACCAAGTATAGAGGAGTGGGAAGACAGGAGGATACCCTTCGGAACCATGAACATGTATACGGACGGATCAAAGATGGAGGAAGTAACGGGCAGCGCAATCTATTGTCGTGAACTGGGAATAAGGGAGTCTTACACGCGTGATTGCAGTATCTTTTCAGGTTGAGATTTCTGCGACCACAAAGGCTGCTTCGTTGCTCTTGATGAGGCCGTTATTCAGAAGCGATATCAGCTTCTTCATCGACAGTCAGGTAGCTATATAAGCATTGTGCAGTGCTAACATAGTCGCTGTCCTAGAGAACTCAATGTTCTCACTGAACAGCATAATATAACTCTGTGCTCGGTATCTGGGCATTGTGGGATAATAGGAAATGAAGAAGCGGATGTGCTGGCTAAGGAGGGCGCTCGTGGAACGAATAATGTCCTAGCGGACGAGAAGTTCACCACTGTGGTATCACAATGGACTGAATAGTCTAAGTGAGCCTGATACATCGGGCTGCCACATAACCTAACCTAACCTAACCTAACCTAGCGGACGTTTTACCTCCACTATCTCCTTATCATTACAGGATAGAGGTATAATATGATGAACTATGGCGAAGACGCTGGGTCTCTTCGGATGGTTGCGAGAAAACCAAGTTGATATGGGGCGAAAAGAAACGTAGGAACGGCGAAATTTTGATGTCGATGAACAGAGAGGAATTGCGGCCATGGATTGGTATCATAACAGGACATAACACACTTGGGAAACACATGGTAAGAATAGGCCTTAAAGACGATGATGTATGTAGATGGTGCCTGGACCCGGAAGCTACGGAGGACTCGTACCACTTCCTGTGTCAGTGTCCAGCTTTATCCTTTAGAAGAAACAAGATACTGGGCTCCTTTTTCTTTCAGGCTCTCACTGATCTGCGGGAGTGCAGCTTAAGGAACATAAAGGGTGATTTGTTAAGAGCTTGATAACTTTTTAAAAAAAAAAACGCATAAAATTTGCAAAATCTCATCGGTTCTTTATTTGAAACGTTAGATTGGTCCATGACATTTACTTTTTGAAGATAATTTCATTTAAATGTTGACCGCGGCTGCGTCTTAGGTGGTCCATTCGGAAAGTCCAATTTTGGGCAACTTTTTCGAGCATTTCGGCCGGAATAGCCCGAATTTCTTCGGAAATGTTGTCTTCCAAAGCTGGAATAGTTGCTGGCTTATTTCTGTAGACTTTAGACTTGACATAGCCCCACAAAAAATAGTCTAAAGGCGTCAAATCGCATGATCTTGGTGGCCAACTTACCGGTCCATTTCTTGAGATGAATTGTTCTCCGAAGTTTTCCCTCAAAATGGCCATAGAATCGCGAGCTGTGTGGCATGTAGCGCCATCTTGTTGAAACCACATGTCAACCAAGTTCAGTTCTTCCATTTTTGGCAACAAAAAGTTTGTTAGCATCGAACGATAGCGATCGCCATTCACCGTAACGTTGCGTCCAACAGCATCTTTGAAAAAATACGGTCCAATGATTCCACCAGCGTACAAACCACACCAAACAGTGCATTTTTCGGGATGCATGGGCAGTTCTTGAACGGCTTCTGGTTGCTCTTCACTCCAAATGCGGCAATTTTGCTTATTTACGTAGCCATTCAACCAGAAATGAGCCTCATCGCTGAACAAAATTTGTCGATAAAAAAGCGGATTTTCTGCCAACTTTTCTAGGGCCCATTCACTGAAAATTCGACGTTGTGGCAGATCGTTCGTCTATTTATGATGAAATGTCAAAGCATACTGAGCATCTTTCTCTTTGACACCATGTCTGAAATCCCACGTGATCTGTCAAATACTAATGCATGAAAATCCTAACCTCAAAAGAATCACCCTTTACTTACATTCACCAGGACCTCTGGTGGGTTGTTCTAAAATTTATTTTGAAGAAAACGAACAGTTGTAAGTTCTGGGACTATTCCAAAGGGATCGCATCTGAAAGAAGAAGATGGAAAGATCACATCGAGGAATCACAATGGACCTATACTGGTCGAAGTGGACATCAATTCAGCACAAAATTGATGTCATCCTCTACAACCTAACTATATGTGCAAGAAATAATGGAAATTGGTAGACGTTTAGAAATAGCTCCTATATGTGTCGCCCGATTTTCAAAAATTTTCCTTAATAACTTTATTTTTGACAATAGTGGCTTCATTTATTAACCGATCACACGCAAATTTAGCACAATATAATCTTCTGTAAAATCAACCTAACCTTCAAAATATCATCCAAATCGGTTCAGATTTAGATAAAGCTCCCATATATATGCATCGCCCGATTTTCCAAAATTTGCTATAATACTCTTATTTATTAACCAATGTTACTCAAATTTCAAATTTTAATGTACTAGCTGATCTACTTAGATTTACATGTAGCTCTTACATAAATATATTGCCCTTTTTAATAATGGAGTCAATATTAGTGGCATACTAACTCCGTAGGTGCAAAATCAACTATAGCTCTTAATATCCCACATTTCCGTTCAGATTGAAACAAAGCACCCATAAACATGTACCCCTTAATTTTTGTACCCTTCACCACTACTGTGGTACAGGGTATAATAAGTTTGTGCATTTGTATGTAACGCCAAGAAATAATTGTTATAGACCCATCTTTTAGTATACCGATCGGCTTAGAATTAAATTCTGAGTCGATTTAGCGATGTCCGTCTGTCTGTCCGTCCGTCTGTCTGTATATGTAATTTTGTGCACAAAGTACAGGTCGCAGTTTAAGTCCGATCGTCCTCAAATTTGACATAACGTCTTTCTTCGGGTAGAAGACAATCGCTATTGATTTTGGAAAAAATCGGTTCAGATTTAGATATAGCTGTCATATATAGTTATCACCGATTTGAGCATAATTCACGTATTTATGAACCGACGTTCTTCAAATTTTGTACATCTGAATGTTTTGTCAGTCCCGTAATAACTGCCAAATATCAGCTTAATCGGTTCAGATTTATATATAGCTCCCATATATATCTTTCGTCCGATTTGGACTTATATGGCCCCAAAAGCGAGAGTTTTGCCCTGATTTGCTTCAAATTTTGCACAACGAGTACGTTTAATAGTATCGTTAATTGTGCCAAATTTAGTTGAAATCGGTTCAGATTTAGATATAGCTCCCCTATATATCTTTCGTCCGATTTTGACTTATATGGCTTCAGAGTTTTGCCCTGATTTGTTTAAAATTTTGTACAAGGAGTACGTTTAATAGTATCGTTATTTGTACCAAATTTAGTTGAAATCGGTTCCAATTTAGATATAGCTCCCATATATATCTTTCGACCGATTTGGACTTATATGGCCCCAAAAGCCAGAGTTTTGCCCTGATTTGCTTCAACAAGTACGTTTAATAGTATCGTTAAGTGTGCTTAATTTGGTTAAAATCGGTTCCGATTTAGATATAGCTCCCATATATATCTTTCGTCCGATTTGGATTTATATGGCCTCAACAGCCAGAGTTTTGCCATGAGTTGCTTGAAATTTTGCACAAGGAGTACGTTTTATAGTATCGTTAATTGTGCAAAATTTAGTTGAAGTCGGTTCAGATTTAGATATAGCTCCCATATGTATCATTCGCCCGATTTGGACTAATATACTCACAGATGCAAAACTGCTACTCTGATTTACGTGAAATATTGCAGAGGGAGTAGAACTGAACTTGAAACTTTGCACAGGCAGTAGAATTAAGGTTCTGCATATGTGTGTTTATTTTGGTTGAAATCGGTTCAGATTTTGATATAGCTCCCATATATATCTTTCGCCCGATTTTCCGTCATATGACCACAGAGGTCAAAGTTGTTATCCGATTTACGTGAAATTTTTCACAGGGAGTAGATTCAACATAGTAACTATGCATGGGAAATTCGATTGCAATCGGTTCAGATTTCGATATAGATTCCATATATATGTTTTTCCTATTTAGGCAAAACTGGCCGAAATACCTACATTTTCCTTATCAAATCGCCACTGCTAAGTCGAAAACTTATCAAAATGACTCAAATTTTCCTATTACTCTATTACACATCTATCGACCGATAAATCATAAATACACTTTTGCGAAGTTGCCTCAAAATTGGATCATATTTAAATGTTTCCTATATTTATACCCTGCTCCACACTGTGGAACAGGGTATTATAAGTTAGTGCATATGTTTGCAACACCCAGAAGGAGACGAAATAGACACATGGTGTCTTTGGCAAAAATGCTCAGGGTGGTCTTTTGAGTCGATATAGCGATGTCCGTCTGTCCGTCTGTCCGTGAACACATTTTTGTAATCAAAGTCTAGGTCGCAGTTTTAGTCCAATCGACTTCAAATTTGGCACAATTATGTGTTTTGGCTCAGAATAGATCCCTATTGATTTTGGAAGAAATCGGTTCAGATTTAGATATAGCTCCCATATATATATTTCGCCCGATATGGACTTATATGGCCCCAGAAGCCAGAGTTTTACCCTAATTTGCTTAAAATTTTGCACAAGAAGAACAATTAGTACTATAGTCAAGTGTGCCAAATTTTATTGAAATCGGTTCAGATTTAGATATAGCTCCCATATATATCTTTCGCCCGATATGGACTAATACGGTCCCAGAAGCCAGAGTTTTACCCCAATTTGGTTGAAATTTTGCACAGGGAGTATAATTAACATTGTAGCTATGCGTGCCAAATTTGTTTAAAATCGGTTCAGATTTAGATATAGCTCCCATATATAGCTTTCGCCAGATTTACACTCGTATGACCACAGAGGCCAATTTTTAACTCCGATTTAGTTGAAATTTTGCACAAGGAGTATAATTAGCATTGTTGCTATGCGTGCCAGATTTGAAATCGGTTCAGATTTAGATATAGCTCCCATATATATGCTTTTCTGATTTCGACAAAAATGGTCAAAATACAAACATTTTCCTTGTAAAATCGCCACTGCTTAGTCGAAAAGTTGTAAAAATTACTCTAATTTTCCTAAACTTCTAATACATATATATCGAGCGATAAATCATAAATAAACTTTTGCGAAGTTTCCTTAAAATTGCTTCAGATTTAAATGTTTCCCATATTTTTTTACTAACATTGTGTTCCACCCTAGTGCATTAGCCGACTTAAATTTTGAGTCTAAAGATTTTGTAGAAGTCTATCAAATTCTTCCAGATCGAGTGATATTTAAATGTATGTATTTGGGACAAACCATTACATATAGCCCCCAACACATTTGACGGATGTGATGTATCGAAAATTTAGATCTACAAAGTGGTGCAGGGTATAATATAGTCGGCACTGCCCGACTTTAGACTTTCCTCACTTGTTCTAAATATGGAACTGCGGTTTATCTCCCAAACCAATATCAATGTTACCCCACAACTCTTTATGTTTACGAATTCAGTAAGTGTGGTTTAGGGTATGATATAGTCGGCCCCACCCGACTGTCTACTTACTTGTTTTCATACTTAGTTTGCCAGACATAGCCTATAATAAAGAGCATAGCAATCCCTGATGGTATAGGGCAATGTCCAAAACTTTATTTGTCTCCTTCTGATGTTATTAACTTGACTAGGTGTTAGTATATGGTCTCTAACAACCATGCAAAAATTGGTCCATATCGGTCCACTTTTACGTATAGCCCCCATATAAACGGACCCCCAAATTTGGCATGCGATTGCTCTAAGAGAAGCAAATTTCATCCGATCCGGCTGAAATTTGGTACATGGTGTAACTATATGGTCTCTAACAACCATGCAGAAATTGGTCCATATCGGTCCATAATTACATATAGCCCCCATATAAACCGTTCCCCAGATTTGATCTCCAGAGCCTCTTAGAGGAGCAAAATTCATCCGATCCGGTTGAAATTTCTACGTGGTGTTAGTATAAGGCCGCTAATAACCATGCCAAAATTGGTCCGTATCGGTCTATAGTTATATATAGCCGATCCCCAATCACACAAAAATTGGTCCATATCGGTTCATAATCATGGTTGCCACTCGAGCCATAAATAATCTACCAAAATTTTATTTTTATAGAAAACATTGTCAAAATGTTTTTTCTATAGAAAATTTTGTCAAAATGTTTTTTCTATAGAAATTTTTTTCCAAATTTTATTTCTATAGAAATTTTTTTCCAAATTTTATTTCTATAGAAAATTTTTTCCAAATTTTATTTCTATAGAAAATTTTTTCCAAACTTTACTTCTATAGAAAATGTTGTCAAAATTTTATTTCTATAGAAACTTTAAACTTAATTATATACGTATCGGCCTTTTAGTTTAATATATACTACGTATGGACTATGTGGTATATATTACGGTGTTAGGAAGTTTTAAGACACCTTGCCATCGGCAAGTGTTACCGCAACCCAAGTAATTCGATTGTGGATGACAGTCTTCAGTAGAAGTTTCTACGCAATCCATGGTGGAGGGTACATAAGCTTCGGCCTGGCCGAACTTACGGCCGTATATACTTGTTGTAATTCTTTTTTATTTCCTTAACAGTTAAATTTGTTTGTTTCCTTCAGAAGAACGATGAATTCATTCTCTTTGCTAAACAGTTTGGAAATATTTCGAGGAATGTACTAACTACCCAGCACAAAAAAAAAAGTTTGTCCTTAAGTTAATAGTATTTAAGTACATACAAAAATGCTGGAATTTAAGTTTTCACCTCACAACAAGTTCTTTTGAGATTCTGTATAAAAATCTTTTGTTTTCGCAATAAATTTAAAATATTTGAATTTGGAATTTTGGAATAATGGAAATATCTAACAAAAAATATTAGAAAAGTGCACTGATTCACTTCTCGGCAGATGTGAAATTTGCAATAAACTATTTGCAAGTTTTATTCAAAGCGTCTTTACATAGAAATAAAACCGCAAATGTTAAGAAAAATTTTGCTTTTTAAAGTATATTCATTTTTTATGAAATCTGATATACTGAAATAGAATCGTATCTGAAGAACTGATGCGAAATAAATGAAGCGGATGCCTAAAAACATGACTTCCCTTCTGTGGTATAAGCCTTTTTAAAGAAACGATATTTTATTTTCAATTCCTCAAAGCAAATTGAAGTTTTATTTTACTCTATCTTATACATATTTCAAAAAGGTTCCTTTTCTTTTTCATTTCAAATTTGAATTCCTTAACTCTCCAAAGTTTATTTTTCAACAGTGCTTACAATGGCAAGCTCATGTGAAATTCGTTGCTTGGGAGTCAATTTTGCACCACTTCTGGATTCAAAACGAACATTTTCATTGTTATCTGGCTACGCTTTGTTTGCTGGGTATTACATTCCTATAAATGTTTAGAGTGTTAGTTTTTTGAGGTTCCATTTCAATCGCAGTTACAATATACCATCTATATTGAAAATGAGATCTAAAGAACAACATAAAAGTAAAATAAAAAAGAAGCTGTATGAGCAATTATATCATTTCAATTCGTTTAGTCCAATCGGATGATTTCAGTGAAAATGTTCATTCGCTCAAAAGGGTATTTGAACGAAAATAGTCTCTAACAAAAAAAGATACATAGAATCATTATGCGATGGTTGCTAAAGTGCAATCGATCGAACTGCTTTTATTTAGAAATAGAATAAAATTGAATAATATTTTCAGTACACAATACTCCATTTAGTAGCGATGGTTTTTATTTGATTTCATTTCAATGTTTCAATATTTATATAAAAACAAGTGAGTAAAGTAGAAAGTCGGGAGGGGGTGACTATGTCATACCCTAAACCGAAACCACCTCTAATAAAATAAAAACGTAAGCATTTTGGGTGGTTTATCAAACCTAAATCCAACACGACGTGCTGATGCTTCGCACATCCATTCTATGTCCGCATCTTTAGATAGTATTAAAAAGATTTGAGATATCTTTTTCATTTCATTTATTCATTTGCAAATCCCCAGTACATTAAGACATATGTCTTACAACTTTGCACTAAAATAATTTTTTTATCATAGTATATATAGTGAAATATAATAAACAAATACGTAAAGTCGAGCGGGGTCGACTATATTATACTACATCGACTATATAAAAACAATATGAGAAATGTAAAGCTAGATTCAATTTTACTCAACTGAACAAAAGTGAATTTATGATTTATTGGGCGATGCATATGTATTAGAAGTAAATTTGACGCATTTTTATACTTTTTATTACGTAGCAGTGGAGATTTTACAAGTATATCGCTGGCGTTGTGCGACTTTTGCTTAAATCGGGAAAATATATAGTGCTTTATAATTTTGAACCGATCTAGATAAAATTCGACACAGTTAGGGAGAATGTTAATTCTATCTAACTGTGCAAACTTTCACGTAAATCGGCGTAAAACATCGGCTGTATCTAAATCTGAACCGATTTCAACTAAATTTATCACAATTAACGACACTATCAATTTTACTCCATGAGCAAAATTTTAAGTCAATCAGCCTAAAACTCTGGCTTCTGGAACAACATAAGTGCATATGGGGCGAAAGATGGGAGCTATATCTAAGTCTGAACCGATTTCAACCAAATTTGGCACCCATAATAGGAACGTTCATTCTACACCCTGTGCAAAATATCACGTAGATCGGAGTAAAATTTTGATCTATGTGGCCATATGAGTGTAAATCGGGGGAAAGATATATATGCGAGCTATATCTAAATATGAACCGCTTTCAATAAAATTCGGCACGCAAAATAAGAACGTTAATTCTATACCCTGTACAAAATTCCGCGTAGATCGGAGTAAAATTTTTACCTCTGGGGCCATACGAGTGTAAATCGGGCGAAAGATATATTTGGGAGATATTTCTAAATCTTAACCGATTTCAACCAAATTGAGCATGCATAGTAAGAATGTTAGTTCAACTCCATGTACAAAATTTAAAGCAAATCGAAGTAAAACTCTGGCATCTGGCGTCGTATAAATACATATCGGCCGAAAGATATGTATATGGGAGCTATATCTAAATCTGAACCGATTTGTCTGATATTTTGCATGATTTACGAGACTCACAAAACATTGAATAGCCAAAATTTGAAGAAGATCGGTTGATAAATACGTGATTTATGACAAGATCGGTTATAAATATATGTGGCAGCTATATCTAAATCTGAACCGATTTTTTTCCAAAATCAATAGGGTTCGTTTTTAAGTCAAAAACGACTCTGAGCCAAATCTGAGGACGATCCGACTTAAACTGCGAGCTGTACTTTGCACAAAAAAATACATCAACAGCAGACAGACAGACGGACATCGCTAAATCGACTCAGAATTTAATTCTAAGACGATCGGTATACTAAAAGATGGGTCTATGACTGTTTCTTGTGGGCGTTACATACAAATGCACAATCTTATTAAACCCTGTACCACAGTAGTGGTGAAGGGTATAAAAATAGTAAAAAGCAAAAAATTAAGTATTACAATTACAATATTAAACATTTTGAAAACATAAAATTTAAATAGAAATTAAAAAAAAAGTTAAAAAAATATTTTTTAAAAATACTTGTTTACTATTAAATCCTCTAATTCATCAGGCAGTGGGATTAAGTACTCATTGGACCACCCAAGCACCTCATCAAATCTAAATCTATTGCTGATAAACTTCCGTCTGTCTGTAATCACGCTACAGCCTTCAATAATGGCGCTATCGTCCTGAAATTTGGCACATATTCGTCTTTTGTGTGCAGGCAGGTCGAGTTTGAAGATGGGCTATATCGGTCCAAGGTTTGATATAGTCCCCATATAAACCGACCTCCCGATTTGGGGTCTTGGGCTTATAAAAACTGTAGTTTTTATCCAATTTGCCTGAAATTGGAAATCTAGAGGTATTTTAGGACCATCAAAAAGTGTACCGAAAATGGTGCCTATCGGTCCATGTTTTGGTACATATGGACTGATTTCCCGATTTTGCTTCTTGGGCGTCTAGAAAGTGTATTTTCTATCCGATTTGCCTGAAATTGGAAATCTAGAGGTATTCTAGGACCATAAAGAGGTGTGCAGAATATATTGAGTATCGGTACAGTTTTTGATATAGCCCCCTTATAAACCGGCCCTCCGATTTGGGGTTTGGATTCTAGAACTGCAATTAAATGTACTGAATACTGTGTGTATCCTTCAATGTTTTGGTATAGCCCCGTTACACTGTGCCAAAAATGGTGAGTATCGGTCCAAGTTTTGATATAGACCGATCTCCAGATTTTACTTCTTGGGCTTATAGAAACCGTAGTTTTTGTCCGATTTGCCTGAAATTGTAAATATCCAGTATTTTAGACTCACATACACGTTTTTGTGGATTTAGTTTTTATCGGTCCATTTGGTAAGGCCTCCACATAGACCGATTTCACTTCTTGAGGTATAGAAGGCGCACTGATCATGAAAATTGCTTGAAACTGAATGTAAAATTTCCAGATTTTACTTCTCGTAATCATTTAAATAATGGGGATGAAAATTTACAGATTTTAGATTTCAAATCAAGGCGTTATTTCATCATTTTTTTGCACACCTACAAGAGATGTTAATGATTCCTCTAAAACACAAACAAAACGTAGAGTAGTATATTGTAATTCGTTAATTTGGCCTTTTAGAGGCTTTGAATTGCTTAAATAAATGGAAATAAATGGTTCTTATAAATCCAGAATCAGATATAGTCTTCATAGGTAAAATCTTTAGACTTATCTTCGGAAAGTGTACTAGCTCTATTTTGCAGAATATCTGTCATCAAACCCCCCTAAAATTTCAACGGAAACTATAATATTTGATTCATGGTGGTGGGTATTTAAGATTCGGCCCGGCCGAACTTACTGCTGTATACACTTGTTATACCCTTCACCACTACTGTGGTACAGGGTATAATAAGTTTGTGCATTTGTATGTAACACCAAAAAGGAAAAGTCTGAGACCCATCGTTTAGAATACCGATCGTCTTAGAATTAAATTCTGAGTCGATTTAGCGATGTCCGTCTGTCTGTCTGTTTACGTATTTTTGTGCGCAAAGTACAGGTCGCAGTTTAAGTCCTATCGTCCTCAAATTTGGCATAGGGTAGTTTTTTTGGAACAAAGACAATCGCTATTGATTTTGGAAAAAATCGGTTCAAATTTAGATATAGCTATCATATATCATATATCCTACACACTGTAATTAATGCCAGAATTTCCACAGAACGGTTGAGGCTCCAAGTCGCCCGACTTGACCAAATTATATATCACAACCCACACTTGACAACATATCTTGGCGTGATCTATCCAATATCCTTGTAAAATCGCCACTGATGAGTAGCAAAACTTGTAAATATTACAAAACTGTTCTATATCTCGAAAAAACTTGTATCGCCTGATAAATCATAAATGCTCTTTTGTACAAATGCATTAAAATTTCTCTCGCTTTATATTTCCCATATTTATTGTAACACATCGACATATTGCTCTAAGACCCCATAAAGTATATATATTCTGGGTCGTGGTGAAATTCTGAGTCGATCTGAGCATGTCCGTCCGTCTGTTGAAATCACGCTAACTTCCGAACGAAACAAGCTATCGACCTGAAACTTGGCACAAGTAGTTGTTATTGATGTAGGTCGGATGACATTGCAAATGGGCCATATCGGTCCACTTTTACGTATAGCCCCCATATAAACCGATCCCCCGATTTGGCTTGCGGAGCCTCTAAGAGAACCAAATTTCATCCGATCCAGCTGAAATTTGGTACATGGTGTTAGTATATGTTCTCTAATGACCATGCCAAAATTTGTCCGTATCGGTCCATAATTATATATAGCCCCCATATAAGCCGATCCCCAGATTTGACCTCCGGAGCCTCTTAGTGGAGCAAAATTCATCCGATCCGGTTGAAATTGGGTACGTGGTGTTAGTATATGGTCTCTAACAACCATGCAAGAATTGGTCCATATCGGTCCATAATTATGTATAGCCCACATATAAATCGATCCCCAGATTTGTCCTCCGGAGCCTCTTGGAGGAGGAAAATTCATCCGATCCGGTTGAAATTTGGAACGTGGTGTTAGAATGTGGTCTCCAACAAACACGCAAGAATTGGTCCATATCGGTCCATAATTATATATAGCCCCCATATAAACCGTTCCCCAGATTTGATCTCCAGAGCCTCTTACAGGAGCAAAATTCATCCGATCCGGTTGAAATTTCTACGTGGTGTTAGTATAAGGCCGCTAATAACCATGCCAAAATTGGTCCATATCGGTCTATAGTTATATATAGGCGACCCCCAATCACACAAAAATTGGTCCTTATCGGTTCATAATCATGGTTGCCTCTCGAGCCAAAAATAATCTACCGAAATTTTATTTTTATAGAAAACATTGTCAAAATTTTATTTCTATAGGAAATTTTGTCAAAATTTTATTTCTATAGAACATTTTGTCAAAATTTTATTTCTATAGACAATTTTGTAAAAATTTTATTTCTATAGAAAATTTTGTCTGAATTTTATTTCTATAGAAAATTTTATCCAAATTTTACTTCTATAGAAAATGTTGTCAAAATTTTATTTTGTCAAAATGTTATTTCTATAGAAACTTTAAACTTAATTATATACGTTTTTAATCGGCCTTTTTATACCCACCACCATAGGATGGGGGTATATTAACTTTGTTTAGTTTAATATATACCACGTATGGACATTGCCGAATCTAGACATTTTTAACCAGGGGGGCTATAGCCCCCCTATCTATACTACAGTAACAATATATAATGGAAAATCATATATAGGTTTTCACATTCTAGGGGGGGGCTAATTTTTTTCTGGAGGGGGCTAAGCCCTCCCCCCAGAGGTCTTACTACGCTTATGAGTATGGACTATGTGGTATATATTACGGTGTTAGGAAGTTTTAAGATACCTTGCCATCGGCATGTGTTACCGCAACCCAAGTAATTCAATTGTGGATGACATACTTCAGTAGAAGTTTCTACGCAATCCATGGTGGAGGGTACATAAGCTTCGGCCTAGCCGAACTTACGGCCGTATTTACTTGTTTTTTTAATAACATTGTGTTTCATCCCAGGGCGTTGGCCGATTTAAATTTTAATTCTAGGGTTTTTGTAAAAGTAAAAAAAAATTGTCTCCATTAAAAGTATTTGTATCTGGAAATGCAAACCTTTATATAGCTCCCAGCAAATTTGAAGTAGTTGAGATGGTAACACAAATGCTTGTCTACATAGTGGTGAAGGGTATAATATAGTCGGCTCCGCCCGACTTTAGACTTTACTTACTTGTTTTTACTAACATTGTGTTTCGTCCCAGAGAGTAAGCCGATTTAAATTTTAAGTCCAGAGATTTTATAGAAGTATAATAAATGTTGTCCAAATCGTTTTATATTTAAACATTTGTATATGGGACCTTTATATAGCTCCCAACCTACCTCCCAAATTTGGTATACATAGTGGTAAAGGATATAATATAGTCGGCCGGTTTTGGTGATGCATTGAAGATTTACCTTTACACAAATATCTCTATAATTGATTCCGCAAAAAAATTTATTCCACCCAAAAAGGTCATATATCACACATGATGATTTCGTCACTTCTTTCGGTGCTGTTAATGCTTAATGTATCATCATGGACTGTTAGGTGTTTGAATAAAGTCTTAATATGGGAATAAATCTTCAAGATCAATTCAAGCATTGTGTACACAAAAATTTTCGGTTTGATTTTGTGATTTCATTTTAAAATCCTTAAAAATGGAAATAAATTATGCTCACATGCAGAATATATCCTTTTTGTATGTTTTTTTTTTTTTTTTGATATTAGATAACGTTTGTCCTTTTCACATACGTACACACATATTTGACCATTTATTCATCAATTTTCAATGTGTTTGATATTCTTGTACAAACCACATATGTACAACCACCCACTTTTACTAATGTTTGTATTGATTTATATGCAACACATACATACTCATAAGTACGATGTGCCCTCAAACATATGTCCTTCGATAACATTCAGTTATCCTTGTTGTATGGGTGTGTGTGTGTGTTATTTATGGTCAGCAGATATTTGTTTTTGCCCTACACGATTGAAGTCATGAGTTTGACTCTATATGCAGAATTAAGTTAAAAATGGGTAGAGGAGAGTGGGGAGTGGATGACTACTCAAACGAACTCTTCAAGTACAAATACAAACAACTTAAAATCAAAAACTGTCAATTTGTGGCCATATTCCTTGTCACAATAAATAAGTCCACAAGATGTCACCATCGAAACATTTGATATTTTTGTAACAATAACGACATAAGACAGTGGTTAGCCGATTGATTTCCAATACCATATTCGAGTGCTTAGTGTCATCTAGGATTATTGGCAGATTATTGTTGCTTCAATTTCCAATCAGCCCACATACAGACATAACCACAATTGCTGCCTTTTTTTTAGCATTCAAGTTTAATTGGATATCAGTACATACACATAGAACGAGCAATGAAAGGAATCAATGTCAATACGATTTGAATTGAATATGAAACACTGATTGCAATGTTTTATTTATGCTCGATTGCTTGCTTGCTTATGGTCGACTTTTTGACATCTCAGCAAATTTTTGTTGGGGAAAAATTGTGTTAGGCTATCATCAGTCGGCCTGTTGTAATCAAAGCAAATTGTTTCAATATTTGGCAATCACAGAACAGAAATTATCTAAAGGGGGCGATTTAAATCGGAAAAATATGGAGATTTAAAAGAAGTCAAAAACGGATTAAGTCCTACAGGTCTGATTATATGTTGCTCTACACTGAAAACAAATACAGTCGAGAGGACACATATTTCACGTTCTTAAAATTGTTTGCTCGTGCCAAAAATAACCTACCAAAATTGGAAGAAAATTTTAACACAAATCTATCAAATTAAAAAATCGCTAATAAATATTTCTATAGAAAAATTTGTCGAAATGTTGTTTCATTATTGTTGTTTTTGATCTCAGCTTAAAACCATGCATTGACTAACCTACAAGTGTAGCTTAACCAACAGAGGAAAAGTATGCTTGTCAAATTTATTTGGGCAAAGCCCTATAGACTGCAAGATGGTTGGATGTACAGCTGTTTCGGAATTACCACATTCCTCATCAGCATCCTCTACTTGCAGCAAAACTATCAACCAATTATCACAATAAATTCGGGTAGTTCACTCAACCCTAAGTGAACAACACATGAACGTTCCAAAAAAAGGTTTGATAGTCGGCTACTGCCTAAACAAATTTGCAAGCATATCTCTTTTCCTTTACTAAACTCAAATCATCGTGAATGTAGTTGGCTGGGTTTGTTTTTGAGCGTGCTTCCTCTATCTTCATTCGTTTTGTTTGTTATTGTTGGTTTCTCTTCAATCACTAGAGGATGCTGATGATAAATGTGGTAATTCCGAAACAGCTGTACATTCAACGATCTTGCAGTCTATAGGGCTTTGCCCCAATAAATTTGACAAACATTCTTTTCCTCTGTTGGTTAAGCTACACTAATAGTTTAGTCAATGCATGGTTTTAAGCTGAGATCAAAAACAACAATAATGATTGAAGAGAAACCAACAATAACAAACAAAACAAATGTTGTTTCTATAAAAAATTTTGTCAAAATTTTATTTCATGCTGATGAGGTATGTGGTAATGCTAATGAGGAATGTGGTAATTCCGAGACGTGCGTCCATCCAACCATCTTGCAGTCTATAGGGCTTTGCCCCAATAAATTTGACAAACATTATTTTCCCCTGTTGGTTAAGCTACTCTTGTAGTTTACTCAACGTAATAGTTTTAGGGTGAGATCAAAACAACAAATATGATTGAAGTACAAACCAAAAAAAAAACGAAAATTTTATTTCTATAGAAAATTTTTTCAACATTTTATTTCTATAGAAAATGTAGTCAACATTTCAATTCTATAGAAAATTTTGACAAAATGTTATTTCTATAGAAAATTTTGTCAAAATTTTATTTCTATAGAAAATTTTGTCAACATTTTATTTCTATAGAAAATTTTGTAAAAATTTTATTTCTATAGAAAATTTTGTAAAAATTTTATTTCTATAGAAAATTTTGTCAAAATTTTATTTCTATAGAAAATTTTGTCAAAATTTTATTTCTATAGAAAATTTTGTCAACATTTTATTTCTATAGAAAATTTTGTCAAAATTTTATTTCTATGGAAAATTTTGTAAAAATTTTATTTCTATAGAAAATTTTGTCAAAATTTTATTTCTATACAAAATTTTGTCAAGATTTTATTTCTATAGGAAATTTTGTCAAAACTTTATTTCTATAGAAAATATAGTCAACATTTTATTTCTATAGAAAATTTTGTCAAAATTTTATTTCTATAAAAAATTTTTCAAAATTTTATTTCTATAGAAAATTTTGTCAAAATTTTATTTCTATAGAAAATTTTGTCACAATTTTAGTTCTATAGAAAATTTTCTCAAAATTTTATTTTTATAGAAAATTTTGTCATCATTTTATTTCTATGGAAAATTTTGTAAAAATTTTATTTCTATAGAAAATTTTGTCAAAATTTTATTTCTATAGAAAATTTTGTCAAAATTTTATTTCTATAGAAAATGTAGTCAACATTTTATTTCTATAGAAAATTTTGTCAAAATTTTATTTCTATAAAAATTTTTTTCAAAAATTTATTTCTATAGAAAATTTTGTCAAAATTTTATTTCTATAGAAAATTTTGTCAAAATTTTATTTCTATAGAAAATTTTGTCAAAATTTTATTTTTATAGAAAATTTTGTCAACATTTTATTTCTATGGAAAATTTTGTAAAAATTTTATTTCTATAGAAAATTTTGTCCAAATTTTATTTCTATAGAAAATTTGGTCAAAATTATATTTCTATAGAACATTTTGTCAACATTTTATTTCTTTAGAAAATTTTGTAAAAATGTTATTTCTGTAGCAAGTTTTTTAAAAATTTTATTTCTTTTTGTTTGTTATTGTTGGCTTCTCTTCAATCGTTATTGTTGTTTTTTTTGTTTTTTGATCTCAGCTTAAAGCCATGCATTGACTAAACTACAAGTGTAGCTTAACCAACAGAGGAAAAGTATGCTTGTCAAATTTATTTGGGCAAAGCCCTATAGACTGCAAGATGGTTGGATGTACAGCTGTTTCGGAATTACCACATTCCTCATCAGCATCCTCTACTTGCAGCAAAACTATCAACCAATTATCAGAATAAATTCGGGTAATTCACTCAACCCAACGTGAACTACACTTGAACCTCCCGAAAAAGGGTTTGATAGTCGACTACTGCCTAAACAAATTTGCCAGCATATCTCTTTTCCTTTGCCAAACTCAAATCATCGATTTGTATGTATTTGGCTGGGTTTGTTTTTGAGCGTGCTTCCTCTATCTTCATTCGTTTTGTTTGTTATTGTTGGCTTCTCTTCAATCGTTATTGTTGTTTTTTTTGTTTTTTGATCTCAGCTTAAAGCCATGCATTGACTAAACTACAAGTGTAGCTTAACCAACAGAGGAAAAGTATGCTTGTCAAATTTATTTGGGCAAAGCCCTATAGACTGCAAGATGGTTGGATGTACAGCTGTTTCGGAATTACCACATTCCTCATCAGCATCCTCTACTTGCAGCAAAACTATCAACCAATTATCAGAATAAATTCGGGTAATTCACTCAACCCAACGTGAACTACACTTGAACCTCCCGAAAAACCATCTTGCAGTCTATAGGGCTTTGCCCAAATAAATTTGACAAGCATACTTTTCCTCTGTTGGTTAAGCTACACTTGTAGTTTAGTCAATGCATGGCTTTAAGCTGAGATCAAAAAACAAAAAAAAACAACAATAACGATTGAAGAGAAGCCAACAATAACAAACAAAACGAATGAAGATAGAGGAAGCACGCTCAAAAACAAACCCAGCCAAATACATACAAATCGATGATTTGAGTTTGGCAAAGGAAAAGAGATATGCTGGCAAATTTGTTTAGGCAGTAGTCGACTATCAAACCCTTTTTCGGGAGGTTCAAGTGTAGTTCACGTTGGGTTGAGTGAATTACCCGAATTTATTCTGATAATTGGTTGATAGTTTTGCTGCAAGTAGAGGATGCTGATGAGGAATGTGGTAATTCCGAAACAGCTGTACATCCAACCATCTTGCAGTCTATAGGGCTTTGCCCAAATAAATTTGACAAGCATACTTTTCCTCTGTTGGTTAAGCTACACTTGTAGTTTAGTCAATGCATGGCTTTAAGCTGAGATCAAAAAACAAAAAAAACAACAATAAAAATTTTATTTCTATATAATATTTTGTCAAATTTGGTCAAAATTATATTTCTATAAAAATTTTGTCAACATTTGATTTCTTTAGAAAATTTTGTCAAAATTTTATTTCTATAGAAAATTTTGTCAAAATTTTATTTTTATAGAAAATTTTGTCAACATTTTATTTCTATGGAAAATTTTGTCAAAATTTTATTTCTATAGAAAATTTTGTCAAAATTTTATTTCTATAGAAAATTTGGTCAAAATTATATTTCTATAGAGCATTTTGTCAACATTTTATTTCTTTAGAAAATTTTGTAAAAATGTTACTTCTGTAGCGAGTTTTGTAAAATATATAATAATATATAATATTTTGTCAAATGTTATTTCTATAAAAATGAAGTATCTCCCAGTTGGAGAGGAATGTTTCGCAAGATCTACCAAAACTCCAAGAATTCTACCAATCTACCAAACAGTAAAAAATCTACCATTTTTGGTAGAATTCTACCAACTGTCGTAACCGTGTAGTATACAGAACAAATTATGTTTGGGACATAACATTTTTTTAAATGTAATATGTGTGGATGCAAACATATATTAGTTTAGAAACTGCCTGTAAACGTATGAGAGTATGAGAGACACATTAACATAACACAACACAAGGCTAATGGCCTGTTCATGTATATCGAACGAAAGCTTTCTGTCGTAGTCCAAACGAAAGAAAATTGATTTCAGTTCTTCTATTTCGAAAGGCAAGTCACTTCATATTTTGTTGTCGAGTAATAATGGCCTGTTTCTGTATATCGAACGAAAGCTTTCTTTCGTATTCCAAACGAAAGAAAATTGATTTTTGTTCTTTTATTTCGAAAGGCAAGTCACTTCATATTTTGTTGTCGAGTAATAAACGAACATATACAATAAGAGTCAAGAAAAAAGTGAAAGCATTGTTAACATTTGAATGAATTCTCAGGCCAAAAATTTAAAAATACTCATTTTTAATACTCAATGTATTCTCATACAAACGAATCGAACTTTCAAAAATAGAAAAACCCAAATTCATTCGAATTCGAGTGACTGCCTTTCTTTCGAACTGGTTTTCGTTCGATATACAGGAACAGGGCATAAACATACACAATAATAATAACATATACAATAAGTATCAAGAAAAAAGTAAAAACATTGTTAACATTTCAATGAATTCTCAGGCCAAAAACTTGAAAATACTCATTTTTGATAATCAATGTATTCTCATACAAACGAAACGAACTTTCAAAAATAGAAAAACCTAAATTCATTCGAATTCGAGTAACTGCCTTTCTTTTGAATGGGTTTTCGTTCGATATACAGGAACAGGGCATAAAAGTCCGACATGAAGAAATATGTAAATCGTAAATGTACTTGATTTCTTGTAAACATGTGGATTATAATATTCAAATAAATTATAAACATATTGTTTATTTGTAATCCAACACAAGTATGTGTATTGCATTTTGCTGGAAGTAAAAAAATGGAAGTAACCAATTGGCGCTTTAAAAATGTATATGCCTAAAGTAATATGTTTGAACAAAATAAGAAATATTTTGTTTGGATTAATCCTGAAAAATATGCTTGAAGCAGAATGTGTGTAAGAGTATATGTCAAAGAAGCGATGTTTCTAGGGTGTAGAAGACATATTTTTCTGGTATAAAGTTTTTTAACTTGTCCAAAAGTTGACTTTTTATTACAATTTTAATAACTTAATTATAAGTTATTTGACTTAAAAATAGGTAGCACTACATTAAAGAAAATGTTCTTTGTATAAGGTCAACTTGTCTTTAATAATTGTAAAAAATTAATAAGTGGTACAAATTATTCAAAATATGGTAAAAATATGCTAAATGCATTCCAGAAAAATTGCGAATTTTTGAAACTAAATATTTGAGACAAGCGTTAGAATGCATTAAAAATCGTAAAACATTATTAAAATTATCTATTTGGTAAAATATCACAAAAGTTTTTAATCACATCCAAAACACTGAATTTAGATCATACCTTAAGAAGTGATGCACATTCAGTGATGTTAAATTCATCGCTTCTGCGCTGATTTTGTAGCAATTCCAGATCCAAAAAGAATATTTTCACTACTTTTTTGGTTACGCCTTTTTTGCTGGGTAGTATTAGATCGAATTCAATAAAAAAAATCCTAAAGAGATTCAAGTAAGTGTTTTTTAGTGTGGTACACTGAAAGAAGAAGTTCTTTTCTGAGGAACGAAATTTTGGACAAATAAAGTTTTCTATTGAATCTAACAAATTTTCTTTAAAAGCAAATAAAACAAGTATATACGGCCGTAAGTTCGGCTAGGCCGAAGCTTATGTACCCTCCACCATGGATTGCGTAGAAACTTCTTCTAAACACTGCCATCCACAATCGCATTACTTGGGCTGCGGTAACGTATGCCGATGGCAAGGTATCTTAAAACCTCCTAACACCGTCTTCTAACATAAATTGTAAGTAAGTCCATACGTGGTATATTTGAAATTAAACAAGTATATACGGCCGTAAGTTCGGCCAGGCCGAAGCTTATGTACCCTCCATCATGGTTTGCGTAGAAACTTCTTCTAAACACTGCCATCCACAATCGAATTACTTAAGTTGCGGTAACGCTTGCCGATGGCAAGGTATCTTAAAACCTCCTAACACCATCTTCTAAATTGTATGTAAGTCCATACGTGGTATATATTAAATCAAAAAGATCGATCCAATACGTATATAATTCAGTTTGACAAAGTAGACATAAAATTTTGACAAAATTTTCTACAGAAATAAAATTTTAACAAAATTTTCTATAGAAATAAAATTTTCACAAAATTTTCTATAGAAATAAAAATTTTGACAAAATTTTCTATAGAAATACAATTTTGACAAAATTTTTTATATAAATAAAATTTTGGTAGATTATTTTTGGCTCTAGTGGCAACCATGATTATGAATCGATATGAAACAATTTTTGTGTGATTGGACCAATTTTGGTATGGTTGTTAGCGACCATATACTAACACCACGTTCCTAATTTGAACCGGAACCGGCCTCCTCCAAGAGGCTCCGGATTGGATGAAATTTGCTTCTCTTGGAGACTTCGCAAGCCAAATCTGGGGATCGGCTTATATGGGGGCTATATATAATTATGGACCGATGTGGACCAATTTTTGCATGGTTGTTAGAGACCCTATACCAACATCATGTACCAAATTTCAGCCGGATCGGATGCAATTTGCTTCTCTTTGAGGCTTCGCAAGCCAAATCTGGAGATCGGTTTATATGGGGTCTATATATAATTATGGACCGATGTGGACCAATTTTTGCATGGTTGTTAGAGACCATATACAAACATCATGTACCAAAATTCAGCCGGATCGGATGAAATTTGCTTCTCTTTGAGGCTCCGCAACCCAAATCTGGGGATCGGTTTATATGGGCGCTATATATAATTATGGACCGATGTGGACCAATTTTTGCTTGATTGGTAGAGACCATATACCAACACCATGTACCAAATTTCAGCCGGATCGGATGAAATATGCTTCTCTTAGAGGCTCCACAAGCCAAATCTGGGGATCGGTTTATATGGGGGCTATATATAATTAAGGACCGATATGGACCAATTTTTGCACAGTTGTTCGAGACCATATACCAACATCATGTACCAAATTTCAGCCGGATCGGATGAAATTTGCTTCTGTTAGAGGCTCCGAAAGCCAAATCTGGGGATCGGTTTATATGGGGGCTATATATAGTTATGGACCGATGTGGACCAATTTTTGCATGGTTATTAAAGACCATATACCAACACCATGTACCAAATTTCAGCCGGATCGGATGAAATTTGCTTCTCTTTGAGGCTCCGCAACCCAAATCTGGGGATCGGTTTATATGGGGGCTATATATAATTATGGACCGATGTGGACCAATTTTTGCATGGTTGTTAGAGACCATATACCAACACCATGTACCAAATTTCGGCCGGATCGGATGAAATATGCTTCTGTTAGAGGCTCCACAAGCCAAATCTGAGGGTCCCTTTATATGGGGGCTCTACGTAAAAGTGGACCGATATGGCCCATTTTCAATACCATCCGACCTACATCGATAACAACTACTTGTGCCAAGTTTCAAGTCGATAGCTTGTTTCGTTCGGAAGTTAGTGTGATTTCAACAGACGGACGGACGGACATGCTTAGATCGACTCAGAATTTCACCACGACCCAGAATATATATACTTTATGGGGTCTTAGGGCAATATTTCGATGTTCTACAAACGGAATGACAAAGTTAGTATACCCCCATCCTATGATGGAGGGTATAAAAACACCGATTAAATACGTATATAATTCAGTTTGACAAAATTTTCTATAGAAATAAACATTTGACAAAATTTTCTATACACACAAAGAAATTTGTTAGTAGGGACAGCAGAAAAGTCTGCTAAAACAGCAGAAAGTCTGCTGAAAAAGGAACAGCAGTAACTGTTTGCTGAAATAGCAAACATTTCCTGCTATTTTTTAAACTCGATTACAGCAAAACATGTTTTATTTTGGCTGAAACAAATAAAAATGTCAACTGACATATATTGTTTTAACATAATTAAAACAATATTTTATGAATATCTATAGTATTTGACCAAAAATCTGAATATTTATCGAATTGAGGCATAACAGCAAACAAAATGTTTGCTGATCGTATTTAGGAGCTTGTAAGTATAGTACAGTGCAAAAATATACCAAAACTACTTTTGGTTCTTAAATATGTTTTGAGGAAAAATTTATAACTTAAAAATTTTATAATTTGTTGTTCATTAGGTCCTGAAGTACAAAAATATAACAACAGACATCGACTGCTGTTTTTAGCAGACTTTTTTCTATGAGTGTAGAAATAAAATTTTGGTAGATTATTTTTGGCTCGAGTGGCATGATTATGAACCGATATGGACCAATTTTTGTGTGATTGGGGATCGGCTATATATAACAATGAACTGAATAGTCTAAGTGAGTCAGAAACTTAATCGGGCTGCCACTTTAACCTAACCTAAATATAGACGGATATGGACCAATTTTGGTATGGTTGTTATCGGCCATATACTAACACCACGTTCCAAATTTGAACCGGATCGGATGAATTTTGCTGCCCCAAGAAGCTCCGGAGTTGAGGTGTGCGCGTGACACGAAATTCTCGTGACACGCGTGATTCACGCGTGAATCACGTGAGTCGTGAACAAAATCCAAAGCAACTCACGTGAATGTGCGTGAATGGGACTAAAATAAAAAATGTCGTGCGTGAGCGTGCATGAGAAATAAAATAGGTTCGTGAATGTGCGTGAATACAATTTCTGCAAAATCACGCTCACGAAAAAAAATCAAAATTTAATTCACACTCGTATGTTAACTGAAATTAGTTTGGCTCTCGAACTATATTATATTTTTGAATTTTGTTACTTTAGCCTATTTCCGTTCGGAAAATGTCGTGAGTCTCGTGAATTTATCGTGAATCACGTGAATCGTGCGTGAGTCTTTAAAAGTAGTTCGTGCGTGGGCGTGCGTGAGTACTGGTTTTCATTTCGTGAATATTCGTGAGTGAGATTGGTTACCGCACGTATCGTGCGTGAGCGTGCGTGAATAAACATTTAGCTTCGTGAATGTGAGTGAGTGTGAGTGAAATTTCAGTTACGCGCACACCTCTACTCCGGAGGTCAAATGTGGAGAACGATTTATATGGGGGCTATATATAATTATGGACCGATATGGACCAATTCTGGGATGGTTGTTAGAGACCATATGCCAACACCATGTACCAAATTTCAAGCCGATCGGATAAAATTTGCTTCTCTTAGAGGCTCCGCAAGCAAAATCTGGGGATCGGTTTATACGGGGGCTATATATAATTATGAACCGATGTGGACCAATTGTTGCAACCTCTTAGAGGCTCCGCAAGCCAAATCTGGGGATCGATTTATATGGGGGCTATATATAATTATGAACCGATGTGGCCCATTTGCAATACCATCCGACATACATCAATAACAACTACTTGTGCCAAGTTTCAAGTCGATAGCTTGTTTCGTTCGGAAGTTAGCATGATTTCAACAGACGGGCGGACATGCTTAGATCGACTCAGAATTTCACCACGACCCAGAATATGTATACTTTATGGGGTCTTAGAGCAATATTTCGATGTGTTACAAATGGAATGACAAAGTTGATATACACACTTATCCTATGGTGGAGGGTATAAAAAGATGAGAGGCAATCGTTGCATCATTTGTCATAGATTCGGGTTTATTTGCTCTTACAGAAACATTAAAAGCGAATTTCGTTTCTCTAAAATTTCGTGTCGGAGGAAAGTATTTTTTCTTTAGATGTAGATATAACGTTATGACAGTGTTTCCAAGTTGTGGGGTCCCCCCCCTAAATTTAGGGACTTTTCATGCCTAGGGGCAGAATTGCTCAATTCTCAAAAATTGAGCAATTCTGCAATGAATTTTAAGAAAAATGGTGTGGGAGGTCAGCCCAAGTTCCTACACGCAAAGAGAAAAATGGAACACGTGTACCGAAAACGTTTTTGGTTTGTTAGAGTTTTTCAATTTCTTCGAAATTTTTATCACACAAAAAACCTTTTTACAAATTTTTTATTTTTTCAATAAAATTTTTTTTTTGAACCAACAACACAGTACATTTCGTTTATATCAAGCACTGTTCTTTTCTGACTTTAAGTCTTTAATAATACAGATTTTACAGTTTCATAGTATACATTTAATATAATAGTATGTAATGTTGAACATGTAAAAAAAAAATCAAAAAAAAGCAGGGCTCGAACCCAGGACCCTTGGCATGCAAGGCGGACGTAGCAGCCACTGCTCCACGGTGCCCAACTAAATGTATTTTTCTGTTAAATAAAGTTTTTTTAATCGGCTCGTGGGCGCCGCAAGCTATGCTATATAAATATAACTTATTTGGATAATTGTCTATTGGTGACAGTAACAGCTCCGTAGCCCAGTTGATAGTGTGTTGACTTACAAATTGCATGGTCCACGGTTTGATTCTCCGCCCAGGCGAAAGGTAAGATTTAAAAAATTTATAAAATCGAATAATTTCTTCTACATTGTTTGTATTACAGAAAAAGGTGCTAAGAAATAAAAAACTTCGTGGAAGTCAGAAAGATGATACCCTCCACCATAGGATGGGGGTATATTAACTTTGTCATTCCGTTTGTAACACATCGAAATATTGCTCTAAGACCCCATAAAGTATATATTCTGGGTCGTGGTGAAATTCCGTCCGTCCGTCCGTCTGTTGAAATCACGCTAACTTCCGAACGAAACAAGCTATCGACTTGAAATTTGGCACAAGTAGTTGTTATTGATGTAGGTCGGATGGTATTGCAAATGGTCCATATCGGTCCACTTTTACGTATAGCCCCCATAAACGGACCCCCGAATTTGGCTTGCGAGGTCTCTAAGAGAAGCAAATTTCATCCGATCCGGCTGAAATTTGGTACATGGTGTTACCATATGGTCTCTAATAACCATGCAAAAATTGGTACACATCCGTCCATAATTATATATAGCCCCCATATAAACCGATCCCCCGATTTGGCTTGCGAGGTCTCTAAGAGAAGCAAATTTCATCCGATCCGGCTGAAATTTGGTACATGGTGTTACCATATGGTCTCTAACAACCATGCAAAAATTGGTTCACATCGGTCCATAATTATATATAGCCCCCATATAAACCGATCCACCGATTTGGCTTGCGAGGCATCTAAGAGACGCAAATTTCATCCGATCCGCCTGAAATTTGGTACATGGTGTTAGTATATGGTCTCTAACATCCATGCAAAAATTGGTCCACATCGGTCTATAATTATATATAGCGACCATATAAACCGATCACCAGATTTTACCTCCGGAGCCTCTTGGAAGACCAAAATTCATCTGATTCAGTTGAAATTTGGTACGTGGTGTTAATATATGGCCTCAAACTCCCATGCCAAAATTGGTCGGTATCGGTCCATAATTATATATAGGCCCCATATAAACCGATCCCCAGATTTGACCTCCAGAGCCCGTTGGAAGAGCAAAATTCTTCCCATTTGGTTGAAATTTGGTCGTGATATTAGTATATGGTATCCAACAACCATGCAGGAATTGGTTCCTATTAGTCCATAATTATATATAGTTCCCATATAAACCGATCCCCAGATTTGACCTCCGGTGCCTTTTGGAGAAGCAAAATTCATCCGATCTGCTTGAAATTTGGTACGTGGTGATAGTATGGTTGTTAAATATCATATTTAACAACCATGCCAAAAGTGGTCCATATCAGTCCATAATCATATATAGCCCCATATAAACCGATCCCAAGATTTGGTTTTGGAGCCTCTTGGAGGAGCCAATGTACCAAGCCAAATCATCCGAGTGAGTTGAAATTTGGTACATTGTGCTAGTATATGGTTGTTAACAACCATGCCTAACTAGGTCCATATCGGTCTATAGTTATATATATCCCTCAGATAAATCGATTTCCAATCACACAAAAATTGGTCCATATCAACTTCATAATTGTATATAGCTCCCATATAAGCGACCCCCATATTTCAATTCTGGCTCTCTACGTACCGTGCAAAAAGTCCATATCGATTCTTAATAATTTGTAGACTTAACTATACATAACTTTTTTGTCTAATATATACCACGTATGGACTAACTCACAATTTAGAAAACGATGTTAAGAAGTTTTAAGATACCACAACCCAAGTAATTCGATTGTGGATGACAGTCTTTCGTAGAAGTTTCTACGCAATCCATGGTGAAGGGTACATAAGATTCGGCCTGGCCGAACTTACGGCCGTATATACTTGTTTTTTGTTTTTTTTTTTTTTTTTGAGTTTGTCTTTGTGAAATTGTTTTTACATCCTGGAAAAGAATAAAAGTTTATCACAAAAGTGTATTCTTTCTTTCAAATAAACTCCCTTAAAGCAAAAAGCAAATGAGAAACGAAATTTGTTTGTCTATAATTTCGTTTGGGAGGAAAGAGTTATTCTTTTGCGAGTAAATATAAGCAAGTATGCATTACGAGTAGCGTTAGTTAAAAACAAATTAAGACATAGTTAAAAACAAATTAAGAAATCGTATGTTAACTTCAACCCCTGGAAGCATTTAAGAGTTAAGTATTCCTTAAATTGTGGATGTTATAATTTTACACCCATTTATTTTACAATATTGACTCTTTTGGCAAATAATATTTTTGTTTTTATTTTTTCCAGTAAAAGTAAAATAATTTGATTTGAAACATTTATACCTTGAATTATTTTGTATTTTAAATTGCCATTTAAATTGATATATTTATATAATATATTATTATATTTCTTTGCTGGTTGAATTTTTATAGTGTATCATTTCAGAATTTTTTCACAAAATTTGAAACGCGATTTTGTACTTACTGGCAAAAAATATTTGGGGGTTTCATAAAAAATTCAAGACAAATTTGGAGTTTTTTTCTTAAGATTTGGGCGTAAGGTTCAAAAATAACTTGTCAACACTGTGTTATTTATGAACTAAATAGACATAAAACCCCAGTTAAGGCATTCATTCATTGTACAATCGCACAAAAATAAATGAAAGTTTTTGGAATAAACAATTACAGCAATAAAACATTAAATGTAAAGCCATTCAATCTAACCCAAAACTTGAAATTCATTTAAAGGTATTCATTTAAGGAAATTCTGTATAAATAACCTTCTGTCAAATATTTACTTCATCGATCGCACACTCTTCTTTCTCCCAATTTATCTAGAGATAAGTGTGGTCATTAAGGTTTCTACTCTATCTGGTAATCATTTATATTAAAAAAGCAATAAATTTAGAAGTCATCGTCATGTCAACACCACCATAGACAACTCATCACCATTGCCACATTATGGCTAAATGTCAAGTCATCGTTATCATCATAGCAATCACTGCCCAACATCAATGTTCTGGCGTTAATGACACACAGTGTTGGAGTACAACCACCCCAACCCACCCCACCACACATCCACCCAAGTTTTCTGCTACCATTGGCATCTGGTCATATTTATGACATCAACGATCCTATTTTGTGTATTCGCGCGCTGCCACTTTGTAACCCGGTGGCCATGGGTGTCTCTGATAAAATTGTAACCTTACCCGTTGTACGTTGCAGTCTGAAAACGCCCCCA
Source organism: Haematobia irritans (assembly GCF_050003625.1). Lineage (NCBI taxonomy): Eukaryota > Metazoa > Arthropoda > Insecta > Diptera > Muscidae > Haematobia > Haematobia irritans. Next base: position 86,922,092 of record NC_134399.1, on the reverse strand, counting down.
CCACCACCTCCACCACGGAAAACATTTCTGGATGAAAAATTGTTGTGTTATTTATGTCAACATCAATTTGTGTGTGCCACACAAAAGGCTTTTGGCCTGTATAAACCTTTTTCGGTTGTTATGTGGAGGCCATAAGTGACCGTTAATATGTAATTTAATTTTGAATTATAACTTTACTTCATTTTTGGCATTCAAGTACGTCTGTTGTTGTGGTTGTCAGGACAGACAGTCACAATGTGCATATGCATCAATTCAATTTGCCCCAGCAGAAATGTGTAAAATCACTTTTCGACCATTGAGCAATAATTCATACACACACTCATACAAAGATTTTTCGGATATATGAGCGAGCCCATAATATGTAGACAAGTTTTTATGGAAAGGATTGACGTATTAATAGACCGTAAAACATCCCATGAAATACTTTTCTCATCACAATCAGACTTGTTCAATGCTATTTTCATGACGGAAAACTCTGTTTCTGAGGCCATATAAGTGCTAGAGCTCGAACGAAGCGGGTATTTTTTTGACAGAAGCCGATGTTCGGCAAAAAAGCAGTAATCGCATACAATTTTTGTTTTTTTATACCCTCCTCCATTGGATGGGGGAATACTAACTTTGTCATTCCGTTTGTAACACATCGAAATATTGCTCTAAGACGAGGTGAAATTCTGAGTCGAACTGAGCATGTCCGTCCGTACATCCGTCTGGTGAAATCACGCTAACTTCCGAACGCAACAAGCTATCGACTTGAAACTTCGCACAAGTAGTTGTTATTGGTGTAGGTCAGATGGTATTGCAAGTGGGCCATATCAGTTCACTTTTACGTATAGCCCCCACGATTTGGCTTGCGGACCCCCTGATTTGGCTTGCGGAGCCTCTAAGAGAAGCATATTTCATCCGATCCGGCTATAATTTGGTACATAGTGTTGGTGTATGGTCTCTAACAACCATGCAAAAATGGGTCCACATCGGTCCATAATTATATATAGCCACAATATAAACTGATCACCAGATTTGATCGCCGGAACCTTTTGGAAGACCAAAATTCATCTGATTCAGTTGAAATTTGGTACGTGGTGTTAATATATGGCATCAAACACCCATGCAAAAATTGATCGAAATATGTCCATAATTATATATAGCCCCAAAAAGAACAAAATTCATCCGATTCGGTTGAAATTTGGTACGTGATGTTAGTATAAGGTAGCCAACAACCATGCAGGAATTTGTTCATATTAGTCCATAATTATATATAGCCCCCCATATAAACCGATCCCCAGATTTGACCTCCGGTGCCTTTTGGAGAAGCAAATTTCATCCGATCTGGTTGAAATTTGGTTAACAACCATGCCAAAAGTGGTCCATAAACCGATCCCGAGGTTTGGTTTTGGAGGTTCTTGGTGGAGCAAATTTCATCCGAGTCAGTTGAAATTTGGTACATTGTGCTAGTATATGGCCGTTAACAACCATGCCTAACTAGGTCCATATCGTTCTATAGTTATATATAGCCCTCAGATAAATCGGTCCCCAATCACACAAAAATTGGTCCATATCAAGTTCATAATTGTATATAGCCCCCATATAAGCGACCCCCATATTTCAATTCTGGCTCTCTACGTACCGTGCAAAAGTCCATATCGATTCGTAATTATTTGTAGATGTACCTATTCATACCTTTTTGTCTAATGTATACCACGTATGGACTAACTCACAAAATTTCAGGGGGGTTTGATGATAGATCAAGCAGAGCAGTTCAACCAGTACACTTCCCGAAGATAAATTTATAGATTTTATTTATGAAGACTACATCAGATTCTGGATTTATAAGAACCATGTTTGTTTGAGTTTTAGACGAATCATTAACATCTCTTGCAAGTGTGCATGAAAATTATAAAATAACGTCTTGATTTGAAACCATAAATCTGTGGATTTTCACCCGAGAAGTAAAATCTGTAAATTTTACATTGAGTTTCAAGCAATTTTCATGATCTGTGCGCCTTCTATACCCTCAAGATGTGAAATCGATCTATATGGAGCGATAAAAATTTAATCCGATAAACGTTTTGTGAGCCTAAAATACCAGAATATTTACAATTTCAGGCAAATCCGATAAAAACTAAGGCTTCTATAAACCCAAGGAATAATCGAGAGATCGTTCTTATGGTGGCTATACTAAAATATGGACCGATACTAACCGTTTCCGGCACACCTCTTTATGGTCCTAAAATACCTCTAGATTTCCAATTTCAGGCAGATTGGATAAAACCTACTGATTCTAGAAGCCCAAGAAATAAAATCGGGGGATCGGTCTATGTGTGGGATATACCGAAACAAAAACCCATACTCACCATTTTTGGCACACCTCTTTATAGTCCGAAAATACCTTTAGATCTCCAATTTCAGGCAAATATGATGAAAACTACGGTTTCTATAAGCCCAACAAATAAAATGGGGAAATCGGTCTATATGGGCGCTATACCCAAACATGGACCGATACTCACCATTTTTAGCGTACCTCATTATGGTCCTAAAATACCTCTAGATTTCCCATTTCAGGCAAATTGGATAAAAGCTACGGTTTCTATAAGCCCAAGACCCCAAATCGGGAGGTCGGTTTATATGGGGACTATATCAAAACCTGGACCGATATAGCCCATCTTCGAAGTTGGCCTGCCTGCAGACAAAAGACGAGTTTGTGCAAAATTTCAGCACGATTGCTTCATTTTTGAACACTATAGCATGATTACAACAGACAGACAGCCAAACAGACAGACAGGCAGACGGACAGACGGACATGGTTATATCGTCTTAGAATTTCTCCCTGATCAAGAATATATATACTCTATATAGTCGGAAATCGATATTTCGATGTGTTATAAACGGAATGACAAACTTATTATACCCCCGTCACCATTCTATGGTGGTGGGTATAACAAGTATATACTGCCGAAAGTTCGGTCAGGCCGAATCCTATGTACCCTCCACGATGGATTGTGTTGAAACTGATACTAAACGCTGTAATCCACAATCGATTACTTGGGTTGTGGTACCAATTGTCGATGACAAGGTAACTTCTTACCATCGCTTTCTAAATTGTAGGCTATCTATATGGGGTATATGTTAGACAAAAAGGGCAGATTAAAACCTATATAATTTAATTCTTGAATTATATCTACACGGTAGTTAGAGCGATAGTAGTAAATAATGGGGTCTGTTTATAGGGGAGGCTATATATATTTTTGCTAACCCAACGAACAAAATTTCGACCGAATCGGATTTAATTTACTCCTCCACGAGGCTCCGGAGGTCAAATCTGGGGATCGGTTGATATGGGGGCCGTATATAATTATGGCCGTATTAACATGTTCGGATGAATTTTGCTCTTCCAAGCGACTTCGGATTAGAGGTGTGCGCGTGGCACGAAATTCTTGTGACACGCGTGACTCACGTGAGCCGTGAACAAAATCCAAAGCAACATTCGTGAATGTGCGTGAATGGGACTAAAATAAATATATCGTGTTAGCTGAAATTAATTATACCCTCCACCATAGGATGGGGGTATATTAAATTTGTCATTCCGTTTGTAACACATCGAAATATTGCTCTAAGACTCCATAAAGTATATATATTCTGGGTCGTGGTGAAATTCTGATTGAAATTTGATACGTGGTGTTAATACATGGCCTCAAACATCCATGGAAAAATTGGTCGAATTCGGTCCATAATTATATATAGCCCCATATAAACCGATCCCCAGATTTGACCTCCGAAGCCCCTTGGAAGAGCAAAATTCATCCGATTCGGTTAAAATTTGGTACGTGATGTTAGTATATGGTATCCAACAACCATGCCGGAATTGGTTCCTATCAGTCCATATAGCCCCATATAAACCGATCCCGAGATTTGCAGCCTCTTGGAGAAGCAAAATTCATCCGATCTGGTTGAAATTTGCTACGTGGTGTTAGTATATGATATTTAACAACCATGCCAAAAGTGGTCCATATCAGTCCATAATCATATATAGCCCCCATATAAACCGATCTCGAGATTTGGTTTTGGAGCCTCTTGAAGTTTTAAGATACCTTGCCCAAAGCAAGTAATACGATTGTGAATGACAGTCTCTCGCAGAAGATTCTACGCAATCCATGGTGGAGGGTACATAAGATTCGGCCTGGTCGAACTTACGGCGGCATATACTTGTTAACTCTAATTTATTCCTTCCGACTACAACATTTTCTTTAAGAAGTGAAAATAAAGATTTATACAGATATATTATTTTATACATATGTATAAATATGTGTATATGTGTCTGTATGAAAATATGAGTTAATATCCACGACAGCATTTTTTCCAGTGTTATGGGCCAACATTTTTGGCTTTAACACTTTCTATAGGGTCTTTCATGAAACTTGAATAATATGTAATAGAATAATCTTCTTTCATGATTGCCTCATATGACTCATCTATGGTAATTAGATTGAATTGCAAAATAATTCAACACCGAAAAGGTTGTCATAATGCATTAGGACATAAGCTCATTGCCAATGGAATTTTATTGCACAAAAATAACGCCCAAAATCTGTTTATATTGTTTGTAGATATATTGTTGGTTCTACTAACTATAACTTGAAGTGAATTAGATTAATGAAAAATATGTCTACTTAAATTAACTAAAAAAGAAAAAAATCGTATTGCATAATAATTTTGCAATAAAAATGTATAAATGCAATCCCTCGTTTAATTCAAACAAGTTCATTAAGCATGTTAATTGTACTTTGAGAAACACATTTATTATGTAAATATTTTAATGTCATTAAAAAGTCAAATCAAATAAAATGGAAATTCCATTAATTTAAAGAATTCGCAGATTATATTGCTGTGAACCATACCATGTGATAGTCGATTAATTATCTTTATATCCAGCACCATTGCATGGTGATTCATATTATAAGTTTGTGATTCCGCTTGCAACACGTCGGAATATCGATTTCCGACCATACAAAGTACATGAAGTCTGTCTGTTATAATCACGCTACAGCTTTCATTAATAGCGCTATCGTCCTGAAATTTCGCACAATTTTTTTTAGACAGGTCATATTCGACGATGGCTGAAATTTTGCACAATTTTTTTGCAGGCAGGTCATGTTCGATGATGGCAATATCGGTTCAGATTTTGATATGTTTATGTAGCCCTTATATAAACCAATTTATCGATTTGGAGTATTGCTTCTAGAAACCGTCGTTTACCTGAAATCTTAGAAATCTAGAAGAATTTTAACAGGTTGGCTGATAAATCCCCGGTCTAACAAAGAAAAACACATTTTTTTGTCAAAAATTCGTTTTTATTATTCAACATAGTTCCCTTCAAGAGCGATACAACGATTATAACGACCTTCCAATTTTTTGATACCATTTTGGTTTCGCTTCGTGTGGAAGCAATTCGAAGCCCAATTGATGAATTTTTGCCATCGTTCTCAATGACTTGTGGCACCGTGCGTTGTCTTGGTGGAACAACACTTTTTTCTTCTTCATATGGGTACGTTTTGCCGCGATTTCGACCTTCAAACGCTCCAATAACGCCATATAATAGTCACTGTTGATGGTTTTTCCCTTCTCAAGATAATCGATAAAACTTATTCCATGCCCATCCCAAAAAACAGAGGCCATTACTTTGCCAGGGGACTTTTGAGTCTTTCCACGCTTCGGAGACGGTTCACCGGTCGTTGTCCACTCAGCCGACTGTCGATTGGACTCAGGAGTGTAGTGATGGAGCCATGTTTCATCCATTGTCACAAATCGACGGAAAAACTCGGGTGTAAAGGGTGATACGGTCAAAATTTGGTCAAGGGAAAACGCGTGTAAATCTATGAAATCGTTTATTTAAAAAATCAAATTAAATTTCTTTTTCAAGTTCAATTAGAATAAAATTCAGGAAAAATATTCAGTTAGGCTTTCGCTTTTCCAAATCCGAATTGCCGGGCCTCACGCTTGACACCTGCCATCAGATTTTGTACAGCCACCTTGTCCACCTTCTTCGCCGCAGAAAGCCATTTTGCATTGAACTGCTGCTCGTCCTTAGAAGTTTTTTCGGTCTTCTTTAGGTTCCGCTTGACAATAGCCCAGTATTTCTCAATTGGGCGGAGCTCTGGCGTGTTGGGAGGGTTCTTGTCCTTGGGAACCACCTGCACGTTGTTGGTGGCGTACCACTCCATGGCCTTTTTACCGTAATGGCAAAATGCCAAATCGGGCCAAAACAGTATGGAACAAACGTGTTTCTTCAGGAAAGGCAGCAGACGTTTATTCAAACACTCTTTCACGTAAATTTCTTGGTTGACAATCCCGGAAGCTATGAAAATGCTGCTTTTCAAGCCACAGGTACAGATGGCTTGCCAAACCAGATATTTCTTTGCGAACTTTGACAGTTTTATGTGCTTGAAAATATCTGCTACGTTTCCCCTTCCTTTTGCCGTATAAAACTCCTGTCCCGAAGCTGCCTGTAGTCGGCTTTGACGTAGGTTTCGTCGTCCATTACCACGCAGTGAAACTTCGTCAGCATCGTCGTGTACAGCCCCCGGGATCGCGCTTTGGCCGTCGTATTTTGTTTATCATCGCGATTTGGAGTCACTACCTTCTTGTAAGTCGATAGTCCGGCTCGTTTTTTGGCTCCATGCACGGTTGTAGACGATACACCCAGCTTATTTGCGGCATCTCGGAGAGAGAGGTTAGGGTTTCGCTTGAAACTACCGGCAACTCTGTTTGTCGTCTCAGCGGCTTCCGGTTTTCGATTTCCCCCCGATCCAGACTTCCTGGCTGTCGACAAACGTTCCCCAAACACTTTAATTACATTTGTAACGGTTGATTTGGCAACTTTTAGCGATTTTGCCAGCTTTGCGTGCGAGTAACTCGGATTTTCGCGATGCGCGAGCAAAATTTTGATACGCTGCTCTTCTTGCTTGGACGGCATTTTGACAACTGCAGAGTGAATTCCAAAATCAAAATAGGAGCAACATTCTACACACACACACCTTCAAAATGAGGGGTGTTCAGGTTTTTTATATGCAAAATTGAAAGAAATACGTCAAGTTTATATTGACCAAATTTTGACCGTATCACCCTTTATTACGAGTTAACAGCAGCAAACACCGCTCAGAATCATCAACACGTTGTTGTTTTTGGTCAAATGTGACCTCGCGCGGCACCCATTTTGCACAGATCTTCCGCATATCCAAATATTGATGAATGATATGACCAGCACGTTCCTTTGATATATTTAAGACCTCTGCTATCTCGATCAACTTCATTTTACGGTCATTCAAAATAATTTTGTGAATTTTTTTGATGTTTTCGTCGATAACCACCTCTTTCGGGCGTCCACTGCGTTCACTGCCCTCCTTGCTCATTTCACCACGCCTGAATCAATTATTGTTGATTTCCCTGGGGCAGAGTCCGAAAACTCATTATCAAGCCAAGTCTTTGCTTCCACCGTATTTTTTCCCTTCAGAAAACATTATTTTATCAAAACACGAAATTCCTTTTTTTCCCATTTTTTTCACAATAACAAAAGTTGCTTCACAAAAGACGCTCTATCTCACAAACTAATTGACTTACAGACGTCAAATCATTTGAAGGTTGGTACTATATAAAAATAATATGCATTTAATACTAGCGACGCCATCTATGTGTCAGACCGGGGACTTATCAGCCAACCTGTTAGTGTCACATGTATGTGTAACTAATATGGAGTGTATCAGTCCATGTCCCCATATGGACCGATCTCCCGATTTTTTCATGAAAGTGTACATCTAGAGGTATTTTAGGTCCACAAACTGGTGTTCCGAATACAATGAAAGAATTAGTTACGTGGTATTAAAAATTACCCAACCTAAATTTTAGGATACACAAATTTCTTTAAATTTATTCAAAATCACACTTAAGTAAAAAAATCAAACTCATGAATAAATCACACTAGCGATCAAATTCACATTGGATAATTCACATTCGGTACAATTCACGTTCAAGATAAAGTCAATTTTCACTATAAAATTCACGATCAAATTTGTACTCACGGACAAATGCACGTTCATTATTAAATTCATGTTCACCGATTTCAATTATACTTATACTTCACGCTTAGGATTCAAAAGCATCCTTGGTTTGACGATTCTTTTGTAAACCATATTTTAATTCTGTTATTTTACTAATTATTTCGTCGAGAGTTAAATTGTTCCTAACTGCTAAATAATTACTCACGAGAATTTTCGTGAATTAACAGTATATTTCTCGTAATTCTCGAGAATTGTCGTAAATCGTGCGTGAGTATGACATTTCGTGAAATCGATATTTCGACGTGTTGCAAACGGAATGGCAAACTTTTTATATACCCAATACCATTGTTAGATGGAGGACTTATAACAGGACTGGTATCGAGGCTCCTATTTATCTCAATTTTGAAATATTTATAAAGATTATTAAATTCTATAATCAAATGCTATTAAAATATTATTGGAACTACAAATTTATATAAACCGATCCCCAGATTTGGCTTGTGGAGCCTCTAACAGAAGCATATTTCGTCCGATCCGGCTGAAAGTTGGTACATGGTGTAAGTATATGGTCTCTGACAACCACGCAAAAATTGGTCCACATCGGTTCATAATTATATATAGCCCCCATATAAACCGATCCCCAGATTTGGTTTGCGGAGCCTAAAAGGAAGCAAATTTCATCCGATCCGGCTGAAATTTGGTACATGATGTTGGTATATGGTCTCTAACAACCATGCAAAAATTGGTCCACATCGGTTCATAATTATATATAGCCCCATATAAACCGATCCCCAGATTTGGCATGCGAAGTCTCCAAGAGAAGCAAATTTCATCCAAGCCGGTTGTAATTTGAAACATGGTGTTAGTATATGATCTTTAACAACCGTGCCAGAATTGGTCCATATCGGTCCATAATTATATATAGCCCCATATAAAACGTTCTCCAGATTTGACCTCCGGAGCCTCTTGGAGGAGCAAAATTCATCCGATCCGGTTCAAATTAGGAACGTGGTGTTAGTATATGGTCGCTAACAACCATACCAAAATTGGTCCAATCACACAAAAATTGGTCCATATCGGTTCATAATCATGGTTGCCAAAATAATCTATCAAAATTTTATTTCTATAGAAAATTTTGTCAAAATTTTATTTCTATAGAAAATTTTGTCAAAATTTTATTTCTAGAGAAAATTTTGTTAAAATTTTATTCGGTTCATAATAAAATTTTCATCATTTTCAAAATTTTATTTCTATAAAAAATTTTGTCAAAATTTTATTTCTATAGAAAATTGTGTTCAAATTTTATTCGGTTCATAATCAAGGTTGCCACTCGAGCCACAAATAATCTACCAAGATTTTATTTCTACAGAAAATTTTGTCAAATGTTTATTTCTATAGAAAATTTTGTTAAAATTTTATTTCTGTAGAAATTTTTGTCAAAATTTTCTTTCTATAGAATATTTTGTCAAAATTTTTATTTCTATAGAAAATTTTGTGAAAATTTTATTTCTATAGAAAATTTTGTCAAAATTTTATTTCTATAGAAAATTTTGTCAAAATTTTATTTCTAGAGAAAATTTTGTTAAAATTTTATTCGGTTCATAATAAAATTTTCATCATTTTCAAAATTGTATTTCTATAGAAAATTTTGTCAAAATTTTATTTCTATAGAAAATTGTGTTCAAATTTTATTCGGTTCATAATCAAGGTTGCCACTCGAGCCACAAATAATCTACCAAGATTTTATTTCTACAGAAAATTTTGTCAAATGTTTATTTCTATAGAAAATTTTGTTAAAATTTTATTTCTGTAGAAATTTTTGTCAAAATTTTCTTTCTATAGAATATTTTGTCAAAATTTTTATTTCTATAGAAAATTTTGTGAAAATTTTATTTCTATAGAAAATTTTGTTAAAATTTTATTTCTGTAGAAAATTTTGTCAACATTTTATGTCTATTTTGTCAAACTGAATTACACACAAAAAAATTTTTTTCTGATTCAATCACGAAATTAATTGATCCAATTAATTTTTTAATTGAAATGTCTTCAATCACAGAATTGATAGTATCAATTAAAAAATTAATTGACAGTCAATTAAAAAATTAATTGATCCAATTAAATATTTAATTGATACTATTAATTTGTGTGATTGATTTTTATTTCAATTAAAAAATTTGTTGAATCAATTAAATTTTTAATTGAATATTTTTTAAAACTCAATTAAGATTTTAATTGGAAAAATTTTCGTGAAATTTTTTTCTGTGTATATACGTATTGGATCGATCTTTTTATACCCTCCACCATAGGATGGGGGTATATTAACTTTGTCATTCCGTTTGTAACACATCGAAATATTGCTCTAAGACCCCATAAAGTATATATATTCTGGGTCGTGGTGAAATTCTGAGTCGATCTAAGCATGTCCGTCCGTCCGTCCGTCTGTCCGTCTGTCCGTCTGTCCGGCTGTCCGTCCGTCTGTGGAAATCACGCTAACTTCCGAACGAAACTAGCTATCGACTTGAAACTTGGCACAAGTAGTTGTTATTGATGTAGGTCGGATGGTATTGAAAATGGGCCATATCGGCCCACGTTTACGTATAGCCCCCATATAAACCGATCCCCAAATTTGGCTTGCGGAGCCTTCCGGAGCAGCAAAATTCATCCGATCCGGTTGAAATTTGTTACGTGGTCTAAGTATACGGTCTCTAACAACCGTGCAAAAATTGGTCCATATCGGTCCATAATTATATATAGCCCCCATATAAACCGATCCCCAGATTTGACCTCCGGAGCCTCTTGGAGGGGCAAAATTCATCCGATCTGGTTGAAATTTGGTACCTGATGTTAGTATACGGTCTCTAACAACCATGCAAAAATTGGTCCATATCGGTCCATAAATATATATAGCTCCCATATAAACCGATCCCCAAATTTGACCTCCGGAGCCTCTTGGAGGAGCAAACTTCATCCTACCCGATAGAAATTTGGTACGTGGTGTTAGTATATGGTCTCTAACAACCATGCAAAAATTGGTCCATATCGGTCCATAATTATATATAGCTCCCATATAAACCGATCCCCAGATTTGACCTCTGGAGCCTCTTAGAGGGGCAAAATTCATCCGATCCGTTTGAAATTGGGTACCTAATGTTAGTATACGGTATCTAACAAGCATGCAAAAATTGGTCCATAGCGGTCCATAATTATATATAGCTCCCATATAAACCGATCCCCAGATTTGAACTCTGGAGCCTCTTGGATAAGCAAAATTCATCCGATCCAATTGAAATTTAGTACGTGGTGTTAGTATATGGTCTCTAACAACCATGCAAAAATTGGTCCATATCGGTCCATAATTATATATAGCTCCCATATAAACCGATCCCCAGATTTGACCTCCGGAGCCTCTTTGAGGAGCAAAAGTTATCCGATGCGGTTGAAATTTGGTACATTTCGTTAGTATATGGCCTCTAACAACCATGTAAAAATTGTCAAATTTTATTACTATAGAAAGTTTTGTCAAAATTTCATTTCTATAGAAAGTTTTGTAAAAAGTTTATTTCTATAGCAATGTTTGTCAACATTTTATTTCCACAGAAAATTTTGTCAAAATTTTATTTCTATAGAGAATTTTGTAAAAAATTTATTTCTGTAGAAAATTTTGTCAACATTTTATTTCTATAGAACATTTTGTCAACATTTTATTCCTATAGAAAATTTTGTCAACATTTTATTTCTATAGAAAATTTTGTCAAAATTTTATTGCTATAGAAAATTTTGTCAACATTTTACTTCCATAGAAAATTTTGTCAACATTTTATTTCTATAGAAAATTTTGTCAAGTTTTTATTTCTATAGAAAATTTTGTCAATACTTTATTTCTATAGAAAATTTTGTCAAACTGAATTATATACGTATTTAATCGGCCTTTTTTTTTAATATATACCCCTTATGGACTAACTTACAATTTAGAAGACAGTGTTAAAAAGTTTTACGATACCTTGCCATCGGCAAGTGTTATCGCAACCCAAGTAATTCGATTGTGGATGACAGCCTTTAGTAGAAGTTCCTACGCAATCCATGGTGGAGGGTACATAAGATTCGGCCTGGCCGAACTTACGGCCGTATATACTTGTTTGATTTAATATATACCACGTATGGACTTACATACAATTTAGAAGATGGTGTTAGGAGGTTTTAAGATACCTTGCCATCGGCAAGCGTTACCGCAACTTAAGTAATTCGATTGTGGATGGCAGTGTTTAGAAGAAGTTTCTACGCAATCCATGATGGAGGGTACATAAGCTTCGGCCTGGCCGAACTTACGGCCGTATATACTTGTTTTAATTGATTCAATCAAAAATGTTATTGATGTCGGTTGGAAAACTCAGTCAGTTTTTTTAAAGAATCAATTAATTGTTTAGTGAAACATTTTAATTAAATCAGTTAAACAATTATTGAGTCCATATCGATTAATTTTTTTATTAAATTTTTAATTGGAACAATTAATTGTTTAATAAAAACTGCAAAATTTTCCTTTTTATTAACTGACTTTGTGTCCTTTATTTGATTGAAAAAATTATTGCATCAATTATTTTTTTATTTAAAGACGTAACTATTTTTAATCACTTTGTCATTTGACTTTGTGTGTATTTCTATACCCTAAACCACATAGTGGTCAGGGCATAATAAGTTTGATCTGTCAAAAAATATACCTACCAGAAATATTGACTTTAGACCCCATAAAATATATACCGATCGACTCAGAATCACCTCCTGAGTCGATCTACGCTTGGTGTCCGTCCGTCCCTCCGTCTGTCCATGTATTTGTTGTTCGCAGTATTCCGGTCGCAATTATTAACAGATTTTGATGAAATTTGGTACAGGGAGTTTTTTGGGAACAAGGACGAACGCTATTGAATTAGGAAGAAATCGGATCAAATAGATATAGCTCCCATATATATGTATCGCCCGATTTCGACAAACGTGAGCGCTTGTTTTCAAACGGATCGTCACAAAATTTGGCAAAAGGTAATCTTTTTCATCGCTCTTGAAGTCCGCAAAATTTCATCCTAATCGGTTCAGATTTAGATATAGCTCTAAAATATATGTATCGCCCGATTTTCCCAAATCTGGCCACAAAAGCCTTATTTATCAACCGATCTTACTCAAAGTTGGCTAAATATAATCTTCTATAGCACAAACTATATGTGCAAAAAATCATCGAAATCGGTTCAGATTTAGCTATAGCTCCCATATATATGTACCGCCCGATATTTCTAAATTTGGCCATAAAACCCTTATTTATCAACCGATCTTACCTCAATTTGGCTAAATGTAGTCTTCTACAGCACTAGCTATATGTGCAAAAAACATCGAAATCGGTTCAGATTTAGATATAGCTCCCATATATATGTATAGCCCGATTTTCCCAAATTTGGCCATAGAACCCTTATTTATTAACCGATCTTACTAAAAGTTGGCTAGATCCAGTCCTCTATAGTACTAACTATATGTGCAAAAATTCATCGAAATCGGTGCAGATGTAGATATAGCTCCCATATATGTATCGCCCGATTTTGAAAAATTCGCCCCTAGTAACCTTATGTTTGACCATACAGGCCTAATTTCTTAACTGATTTTACTCAAATTTTGCACCAGGTAACCTTTTATGGTATTAATCAAACCCGCAAAATATTATGCAAATTGGTTCAGATTTACATATAGCTTCCATATATATGCATCGCTCGATTTTCCCAAATTTGGCCATATTACTCTTATTTATTGAACAATGTTACTCAAATTACAAATTTTGATGTACTAGCTGATCGTATTTATACGTACTTGTAGCTCTTACATAAGAATATTGCTCGATTTTTACAAATTTGGATTTACTACCCAGACTAATTGAACGATTTTCTCTTTTTAATAATGGGCTCAATATTAGTGGCATAGTAACTCCGTAGGTGCAATGTCAACTACAACCGATTTTGCTAGAAGTAGGGGAAATTCCCTATATGTAAGGTTTTTCTAATATATAGCGTCTTGTAGGGACGTAGGACCACAATGTTGGGACATTTTCACTCAACACAATTTGTAATAATTTTTACATTTTGGTGGCTCTAGAGGAGGAAATTAGAAGCCGGCAAGGCTTGATCTTTAACAATGTGTGGTAACAACAGTTACCACTCGTGCAAAAAAAAAATCTAACAAAATTTGAAGATTACCACAAATCTACCAAACAAATATTTCTATAGAAATTTTTGTCAAAACTTTATTCCTGTAGAAAAATTTGTCAACATTTTATTTCTATAGAAAATTTTGTCAAAATTGTATTTCTATAGATTTTTTTTTTCAAAATGTTATTTCTATAAAAAATGTTCTCAAACTTTTATTTCTATTGATTTTTTTCTCAAAATTTTATTTCGTTAAAGTTAGTAATGTTAGTTAATGTTAGTTCTATAGAAAAATTTCTCACAAAAATTTGTTTACAGAAACGAGTCCGAACGGCGTTTCACATTGCAGTGAAACCACTTAAAGAAGTTTTGAAACCCTCAGAAATGTCACCAGCATTACTGAAGTGGGATAATCCACCGCTGAAAAACTTTTTGGTGTTTGGTCGAAGCAGGAATCGATCCCACGACCTTGTGTATGCAAGGTGGGCATGCTAACCATTGCACCACGGTGGCTCCCGTGTTGTATACGTTGCATATTCATGTTTTAAGACAATAAAGTATTTGCGAGGCCGGTTCGGAAACTTCTGAGCCTATCAATGAAAGAGAATAGTTAGTTTTTCAAAAATATTTTTATTTTTCATTATAATCTCCTGAAACTTCAATACACTTAGTCCAACGCTTTCCTAGCAATTCTATCTCTTGATTAAAATAGTTTTCCTCAAGGCCTTCAAAATAGAGGTTTACAACTGTAATTGCATCTTCATTTGAGATAAAACGCTTGCCAGCAAGGATTTTTTTTTTGATTTGGGAACAAGTAAAAGTCACTGGGAGCTAAATCAGGAGAATAAGGTGGGTGGTCAAGCAACTCGTACTTTAATTCGTTGATTTTAGCCATTGTTAAAACACTCTTGTACGCTGGTGCGTTGTCTTGATGAAAAATTATTTTTTTATGTTGTAAGCCAGGAAGTTTTTCTCGAATTTGTACATTTAATTGATCCAAAATTTTGCAACAGTACTCTGAATTTATTGTTTTACCCTTTTGCAGATAGTCCATCAATAAAATACCTTTGAAGTCCCAAAAAACCGTTGCCATAAACTTATGTTACCTTCTTTCACTCCACTTCCTCCTGCTTCAGTCCATTGTTTGGATTGTTCTTTTGTCTCTGGAGTATAGTGGTGGATCCATGTCTCATCGACACTTATGAAACGACGCTTAAAATGCATTTTATTTCGCTTAAAACGATCCAAACAAGCTTGAGAAATGTTCATTCTTATGCGTTTTTGATCGACTGTTAACAAATGCGGCACCCATCTTGCAGAAAGATTTTTCATCTGTAGTTCTTCATGCAAAATTAAATGGACTCGATCATTTGAGATGCCCATGATATTAGAAATTTCACGCACTTGTATTCGTTGATCATTTAATACCATATCAGGCACTTTGGCTACAATTTCTGTTGTTGTTGCTGTTTTTGGACGTCCGCTACGTGGTTCATCTTCAATGCTTGTACGACCACATTTAAATTCAGCAACACAATTTTTTACTGTTGCATATGAAGGAGCACTTTCACCTAACACATTCACCATATCATTATGAATTTCTTGTCCCGATAAACCTTTTACATAAAACATTTACATAAAACATTTACTTAAAATATTTAATGACAGCACGCATTTCTAATTTTTCCATTGTAAAAAAATTGGATGCGTCTCTTTGAACACCTGTTTCTATATGAAGGATTTGCCAGATCGAAACAAAATTTAACATGTGTTCATAACAGAGATGGAAGTTTCCAAAACAGTTAACTTTTTTCTGTTTATACCGCGCTTTTTGTGCTAGGCTAAGAAGTTTCCGAACTGCCCTCGTAGGACCATTTTTGTTTTGTAAAATTTAAAATATATAATATATAAAAAATATTGTAGGGAAAATTATTTGAGAATGTATGGGAAAGTAGGAAACTTTTTTTGGTCTTGGTAGGGTAAACCGAACATTTTCCCTGGCAACACTAACTATGAGCTATAGTCAGATTGATACAAAGCATCCATAAACATGTATCCCTTAATTTTCTGAAATATGCAACTGCGGTTTATCTCCCATACCTATATCAATGTTACCCCACAAATGCTTATGTTTACTAATTCAGTAAGGGTGGTTTAGGGTATGATATAGTCGGCCCCGCCCGTCTTTCTACTTTACTTACTTGTTTTAAATTGATTGTATCAATTAATTTTTTTATTAAAATTTTTAAACATTCAATCAGTTTTTTAATTGACTTAGTCTTCCGAGTTTGATTACATAGTAATTAATTAATTTTGCAATTAAAAAAATATTTGTAACATGATTAAAAAGTAATTGTATAAATTATTTTCTTAATTCACAGAAAAAAATGAAGCAAAATAAAAATCAATTATTGGCATAATTGAATGAAAAAATTATATCAAGTACCATTTTTATTAAGTCAAATACGAAAATAATTGGTTGAATGAAAAACTGTCAAAAATATCCAAATTCCCTGGTAATTGAATTCACAACACATCAATTACTATGTTCAATTGGACTAAGTGTAGAAATTGTTGATTTAAGTATAATGTGTAATTGCCTGATAAAACTGTTTATGACGTTGCTACGTAATGAAAAAATAAATAAATACAAACAATAAAATGGCATTTATTGTTATTATTAAGAAACTTCTCAGGTATATGGTCGAATTTACCAGCAAATGAACCGTGGCATCGGTAACGCGATTTCGAAATATTTTTAGCGCATCATATTTTATTTTTACCGCAGGTAAGTACCTTTATCTAAATACCAGTTCTTTGGTCAAGCGCATTTTTTGTGGAAACTACACTGATAGAATTCTCTTCGTAAAAATGAACATTTTCATTGTGAGTCTAACGTGTTACGTGTTGGGGGAACATATAACTAGAAGTGGGCGCGTGACACGAAATTCTCGTGACATGCGTGAATCACGTGAGTCGTAAACAAAATCCAAAGCAGCTCTCGTGAATATGCGTGAATGGGACTAAAATAAATATGCCGTACGTAAGAAATAAAATCGTGAATGTGCGTGAATAAAATTTCGTGCGTGAGTACTGGTTTTCATTTCGTGAATGTGCGTGAGTGGGATTGGCTACCACACGTATCGTGCGTAAATAAATGCTTCGTGAATGTGCGTGAGTGTGTGTGAAATTTCAGTCACGCTCACACCTCTAATATTTACGAATCACGCATATTTCACAGCATGATCTTTTTACGGAAAGTTAATGTAATATATTTAGTATATATTTCGTATATTCGTAAAAATTCGTTCGTAAATTTACAAAATTCGCTGAAAACTTTGATAAATATGTAAATGAATTCTCTCGTTGTATAAACTTACACACATCCTGAATTAGACCATTCAAAAACTTGGGAAAAAGCTTTGGAATATACATATAATTACACTCTTTCTATTTTGTTTTTACGATTAGGACGTGTACACGTCACACTGGTCTATAAATGAATATAAGCGGACTGTCAAAAATATGTGGGCTATAGGAAAATGTGTTTACTTCGAAAACGGGGAGTTCGTGCTTAAATTCTTCCCACAAACAAAAGGTAAAATCATATAAATCTTTGAAATCTTTTTGAAACTTTGAAATGAATAAAGGATAGAGAGAGAGAGAGAGAGAGAGAGAGAGAGAGAGAGAGAGAGAGAGAAGAGAGAAGTTCACCACTGTGGTATCACAATGGACTGAATAGTCTAAGTGAGCCTGATACATCGGGCTGCCACATAACCTAACCTAACTTAACCTAAGATGCCGAAACAAACCGCATAGAATTAGGAAGATTTGGAAAGCAATTCCAGCAGGTGGTACAGATAATTGAAAAACATATTTTTCTTTGTGAGTGAGCCTGTTAAATATGTCGTTTATAACGAATATTCTGTATATTTTTCCAAATATGTACTTCGCTGTATTTACAATTATATATATTTTTACATTTTTTTTAATAATAAAACGTATAAATCCGTTTTTCAGAGTGTATTTATATACTTTTCTCAAAACCAATAATGAGTATATAGTACAAAGATTATATTGATTACCATCATAATAAACACAATTACGGTACAGGTTGTAAAATTCTATAAATATTGTACTCAGTTCAATTATGGTTGTAATTGGAAAAGCTTAAATACTTCAAATACTAATGTATTTGGATTGAGTACTATGTCATTTGGATATTATGACAAATTCCAATTACCTTTATACAACACAAATATTCCTTCATTTGAAAATAATTTTATGAAAACTTTACAATTTGGGTAATTGGGTTTATGATTTTCGTTATAAGCTGAAAATCAAATACAACAAGTATATACAGCCGTAAGTTCGGCCAGGCCGAATCTTATGTACCCTCCACCATGGATTGCGTAGAAACTTCTACTGAAGACTGTCATATACAATCGAATTACTTGGGTTGCGGTAACTTTTGCCGATGACAAGGTATCTTAAAACTTCCTAATACCGTAATATATACCACGTAGTCCATACGTGGTATATATTAAACTTAAAATGGCCGATTAAATACGTATATAATTAAGTTTGACAAAATTGTCTATAGAAATAAAATTTTGACAAAATAAAATTTTGACAACATTTTCTATAGAAGTAAAATTTGGACAAAATTTTCTATAGAAATACGATTTTAACAACATTCTCTACAGAACTAAAATTTTGACAACATTTTCTATAGAAATAAAATTTTGCCAGAATATTTTTGGTCGAGTGGCAAGCATGATTATGAACCGATATGGACCAATTTTTGTATGATAGGGGATCGGCTATATATAACTATAGATATGGACCAATTTTGGCATGGTTATTAGCGGCCATATATTAGCACCATGTTGCAAATTTCAACCGGATCGGATGAATTTTGCTCGTCCAAGTGGCTCCGGAGTTCAAATCTGGGAATTGGTTTATATATAATTATGTTCCGATATGGACCAATTTTTGCATGGTTGTTAGAGACCATATACTAACACCATGTACTCAATTTCAGCCGGATCGGATGAAATTTGCTTCTCTTAGAGCAATCACAAGCCAAATTTGGGGGTCCGTTTATATGGGGGCTATACGTAAAAGTAGACCGCTATGGACCAATTTTTGCACGGTTGTTAGAGACCATATATTAATACCATGTACCAAATTTCAGCTGTATTGGATGAAATTTGCTTCTCTTTGAGGCTCCGCAAGCAAAATCTGGGGATCGGTTTATATGGGGGCTATATATAATTATGGACCGATGTTGACCAATTTTTGCATGGTTGTTAGAGACCATATACTAACACCATGTACTCAATTTCAGCCGGATCGGATGAAATTTGCTTCTCTTAGAGCAATCACAAGCCAAATTTGGGGGTCCGTTTATATGGGGGCTATACGTAAAAGTAGACCGCTATGGACCAATTTTTGCAATGTTGTTAGAGACTATATACTAGCTCCATGTACCAAATTTCAGCCGGATCGGATGAAATTTGCTTCTCTTAGAGCAATCGCAAGCCAAATTTGGCGGTCCGTTTATATGGGGGCTATACGTAAAAGTGGACCGATATGGCCCATTTGCAATACCATCCGACCTACATCAATAACAACTACTTGTGCCAAGTTTCAAGTCGATAGCTTGTTTCGTTCGGAAGTTAGCGTGATTTCAACAGACGGACGGACATGCTTAGATCGACTCAGAATTTCACCACGACCCAGAATATATATACTTAATGGGGTCTTAGAGCAATATTTCGATGTGTTACAAACGGAATGACAAAGTTAATATTAATATATCCTATGGTGGAGGGTATAAAAAAAATGTTATCATTGACCTAATTGACTTAATGTTTCTAGCTTGACTAAAAAGTTAATTGTATCAATTAATTTGTATACCCTCCACCATAGAATGGGGGGTACATTATCTATGTCATTCCGTTTGTAACACATCGAAATATTGCTCTAAGACCCCATAAAGTAAAGGGTGATTTGTTAAGAGCTTGATAACTTTTTTTTTAAAAAAAACGCATAAAATTTGCAAAATCTCATCGGTTCTTTATTTGAAACGTTAGATTGGTCCATGACATTTACTTTTTGAAGATAACTTCATTTAAATGTTGACCGCGGCTGCGTCTTAGGTGGTCCATTCGGAAAGTCCAATTTTGGGCAACTTTTTCGAGCATTTCGGCCGGAATAGCCCGAATTTCTTCGGAAATGTTGTCTTCCAAAGCTGGAATAGTTGCTGGCTTATTTCTGTAGACTTTAGACTTGACGTAGCCCCACAAAAAATAGTCTAAAGGCGTCAAATCGCATGATCTTGGTGGCCAACTTACCGGTCCATTTCTTGAGATGAATTGTTCTCCGAAGTTTTCCCTCAAAATGGCCATAGAATCGCGAGCTGTGTGGCATGTAGCGCCATCTTGTTGAAACCACATGTCAACCAAGTTCAGTTCTTCCATTTTTGGCAACAAAAAGTTTGTTAGCATCGAACGATAGCGATCGCCATTCACCGTAACGTTGCGTCCAACAGCATCTTTGAAAAAATACGGTCCAATGATTCCACCAGCGTACAAACCACACCAAACAGTGCATTTTTCGGGATGCATGGGCAGTTCTTGAACGGCTTCTGGTTGCTCTTCACTCCAAATGCGGCAATTTTGCTTATTTACGTAGCCATTCAACCAGAAATGAGCCTCATCGCTGAACAAAATTTGTCGATAAAAAAGCGGATTTTCTGCCAACTTTTCTAGGGCCCATTCACTGAAAATTCGACGTTGTGGCTCGTTAGTAAGTCTATTCATGATGAAATGTCAAAGCATACTGAGCATCTTTCTCTTTGACACCATGTCTGAAATCCCACGTGATCTGTCAAATACTAATGCATGAAAATCCTAACCTCAAAAGAATCACCCTTTATATATATTCTGGGTCGTGGTGAAATTCTGAGTCGATCTAAGCATGTCCGTCTGTCTGTTGAAATCACGCTAACTTCCGAACGAAACAAGCTATGGACTTGAAAATTGGCACAATTAGTTGTTATTGATGTAGGTCTAATGGTATTGCAAATGGGTCATATCAGTCCACTTTTACGCATAGTTCCTATATAAACCCACGCTCAGATTTGGCTTGAGGAACCTCTTGGACGAGCAAAATTCACCTGATCCGGTTGAAATGTGGTACGTGGTGTTAGTATATGGTCCCTGACAACCATGCAGGAATTGGTCCATATCGGTCCATAATTATATGTAGCCCCCATATAAACCGTTCCCCAGATTTGACCTACGGAGCCCCTTGGAAGAGTAAAATTCACCCGATCCGGTTGAAATTTGGAATGTGGTATTAGTATATAGTCTCTAAGAACCATGTAAAAATTGGTCCATATCAGTCGATAATTATATATAACACCCATTTAAACCGTTCCCCACATTTGACCTCCGGAGCTCTTGAAGGAGCAAAATTCAACTGGTCCGGTTTGGTACGTGGTGAAATTTAGTACATTGCGCTAGTAACGACCCTAACAACCATGCCAAAATTGGTCAATATCGGTATATAGTTATATTTAGCCGATCCCCAAAAATAATCTTGAAAATGTTGTCAAAATTTTATTACTATACAAAATTTTGTCAAGATTTTATTTCTATAGAAAATTTTGTCTAAGTTTGATTTCTATAGGAAATTTTGTCAACATTTGTTTACTATACAAAATTTTGTCAAGATTTTATTTCGATAGAAAATTTTGTCAAAATTTTATTTCTATAGCAAATTTTGTCAAACTGAATTATTTACATATTTAATCGGCCTTTTTTTGTTCAATATATCCATAAGAGTCGGCCTGGCCGATCTTACGGGGGCTATACGTAAAAGTGGACCGATATGGCCCATTTGCAATACCATCCGACCTACATCAATAACAACTACTTGTGCCAAGTTTCAAGTCGATAGCTTGTTTCGTTCGGAAGTTAGCGTGATTTCAACAGACGGACGGACATGCTTAGATCGACTCAGAATTTCACCACGACCCAGAATATATATACTTAATGGGGTCTTAGAGCAATATTTCGATGTGTTACAAACGGAATGACAAAGTTAATATTAATATATCCTATGGTGGAGGGTATAAAAAAAATGTTATCATTGACCTAATTGACTTAATGTTTCTAGCTTGACTAAAAAGTTAATTGTATCAATTAATTTGTATACCCTCCACCATAGAATGGGGGGTACATTATCTATGTCATTCCGTTTGTAACACATCGAAATATTGCTCTAAGACCCCATAAAGTAAAGGGTGATTTGTTAAGAGCTTGATAACTTTTTTTTTAAAAAAAACGCATAAAATTTGCAAAATCTCATCGGTTCTTTATTTGAAACGTTAGATTGGTCCATGACATTTACTTTTTGAAGATAACTTCATTTAAATGTTGACCGCGGCTGCGTCTTAGGTGGTCCATTCGGAAAGTCCAATTTTGGGCAACTTTTTCGAGCATTTCGGCCGGAATAGCCCGAATTTCTTCGGAAATGTTGTCTTCCAAAGCTGGAATAGTTGCTGGCTTATTTCTGTAGACTTTAGACTTGACGTAGCCCCACAAAAAATAGTCTAAAGGCGTCAAATCGCATGATCTTGGTGGCCAACTTACCGGTCCATTTCTTGAGATGAATTGTTCTCCGAAGTTTTCCCTCAAAATGGCCATAGAATCGCGAGCTGTGTGGCATGTAGCGCCATCTTGTTGAAACCACATGTCAACCAAGTTCAGTTCTTCCATTTTTGGCAACAAAAAGTTTGTTAGCATCGAACGATAGCGATCGCCATTCACCGTAACGTTGCGTCCAACAGCATCTTTGAAAAAATACGGTCCAATGATTCCACCAGCGTACAAACCACACCAAACAGTGCATTTTTCGGGATGCATGGGCAGTTCTTGAACGGCTTCTGGTTGCTCTTCACTCCAAATGCGGCAATTTTGCTTATTTACGTAGCCATTCAACCAGAAATGAGCCTCATCGCTGAACAAAATTTGTCGATAAAAAAGCGGATTTTCTGCCAACTTTTCTAGGGCCCATTCACTGAAAATTCGACGTTGTGGCTCGTTAGTAAGTCTATTCATGATGAAATGTCAAAGCATACTGAGCATCTTTCTCTTTGACACCATGTCTGAAATCCCACGTGATCTGTCAAATACTAATGCATGAAAATCCTAACCTCAAAAGAATCACCCTTTATATATATTCTGGGTCGTGGTGAAATTCTGAGTCGATCTAAGCATGTCCGTCTGTCTGTTGAAATCACGCTAACTTCCGAACGAAACAAGCTATGGACTTGAAAATTGGCACAATTAGTTGTTATTGATGTAGGTCTAATGGTATTGCAAATGGGCCATATCAGTCCACTTTTACGCATAGTTCCTATATAAACCCACGCTCAGATTTGGCTTGAGGAACCTCTTGGACGAGCAAAATTCACCTGATCCGGTTGAAATGTGGTACGTGGTGTTAGTATATGGTCCCTGACAACCATGCAGGAATTGGTCCATATCGGTCCATAATTATATGTAGCCCCCATATAAACCGTTCCCCAGATTTGACCTACGGAGCCCCTTGGAAGAGTAAAATTCACCCGATCCGGTTGAAATTTGGAATGTGGTATTAGTATATAGTCTCTAAGAACCATGTAAAAATTGGTCCATATCAGTCGATAATTATATATAACACCCATTTAAACCGTTCCCCACATTTGACCTCCGGAGCTCTTGAAGGAGCAAAATTCAACTGGTCCGGTTTGGTACGTGGTGAAATTTAGTACATTGCGCTAGTAACGACCCTAACAACCATGCCAAAATTGGTCAATATCGGTATATAGTTATATTTAGCCGATCCCCAAAAATAATCTTGAAAATGTTGTCAAAATTTTATTACTATACAAAATTTTGTCAAGATTTTATTTCTATAGAAAATTTTGTCAAAGTTTGATTTCTATAGGAAATTTTGTCAACATTTGTTTACTATACAAAATTTTGTCAAGATTTTATTTCGATAGAAAATTTTGTCAAAATTTTATTTCTATAGCAAATTTTGTCAAACTGAATTATTTACATATTTAATCGGCCTTTTTTTGTTCAATATATCCCCCGTATGGACTAACTTACAATTGAGGAGACGGTGTTAAGAAGTTTTAAGATACCTTGCCATCGGCATGTGGTACCGCAACCCAAGTAATTCGATTGTGGATTACAGTCTTTAGAACAAGTTTCTATGCAATCCATGGTGAAGGGTACATAAGAGTCGGCCTGGCCGATCTTACGGCCGTATATACTTGTTTAATTGAAAAACTTTAGCTTCAATTAACTTTTTAATTGGAAATATTTTGGTGATATTTTTTCTGTGTAAATACAATTACAAGAATTATCAATGTACACATTGTTCAACATATTGCAAACATTTTGCCTTTTTGGCGACTGCGAACTAATTAGATATCATTGTTAATGCGTTTCAAACACGGGGAGCTGTTTAACGACTGGTCCAAATAAACTATTTCAGTACTTACACTTTGGAATGAGTCCAAGTCATGTCATAAAGTGTAAATTTACCGCTTCGATGACAAAGCCAATCTAATTGACCAGTCCCCTCCATACATTTCCACAGAACTGGGATAGGTTCGTACACTGGTCTTCTACCGTTCTTAATCCATTTCCCGTAGGCATGCGAATTTTCCATCTTACATGTAACCAATATGAACAAATTTCAATTTAGAAGCAATCCTATGAAGTTTTAAGATGATTTGGAACCCTTGACTTTAACCATTCGATGAAAAAGAGGTCATATTTTTCCAGTAATAATGTAATAACAGCAGGATCCAAACTCACTCACCTAAGTTGTGTAAATTTTTGACTATTTACACTTTAACACTGAAAAACTCCCGGACACTAACGCTCAACCCCTAAAGCTAATTGCATCTGCATATTCATAGTATAAACATGCCTTATTGTTTTTACCCACAAAGAAATGCTTTTGTATTTTAAGATCTTTAAGGAAAATCCCTGAAATATAAAAGATTTGCAATTACCACATTCATCTTTAGCCCACATTCTTGGTGTTTCGCACTCACATCGATGGGAATTCAATTAAAAAGTTTTCAAGCAATTGCCAAGCTTCACTTTATTCTCAGGCAGTCAATCGTGAAATGAACGTTCTTTTGCATAAAGTAAAGTCCTTAATTGAATAAAAAAGCAACACAAATTTAATGGCAATTTTATGCCACTGAGATTCATAAAGAAACACTTTCCAAGAGTGTATATGTGAGCGTAGGTCTTTAACACATACACTCACACACACACACACACACACTCAAAAGCACAGTCTGTAAAAAGCTATCCATGAAATTGATGAGTGTATAATGACATCGGAAGTTTGTTGAGCGGTTGTATTCGTAGATAGCATAAATACAACTTCTCATTCACAATGTATTTTGAAGGAGCAACTTAATAATCTCAAATCTTCGATTTATGACTCACCGATTTAATGACAGTAAAAGGGAATCAATTTTATAACAAATTCCTTTCCTCAATCATTGAAGGGAAACATAAATTCTGCTACCAATATTATCAGTCAGGTATAAAAGTAAGTAGTGTGGTATTTTTCGTATTTATGGCCTCCATTAATGAGATTACTCTACTAGAAGTTTTTTTTTAGTTGCGAAGTTGACTCTCTGTAATGGCAATTCTGTTGTGATATTGCAAAATTTAATACACTCTACAAAGTGAACCCACTAGGAACTAAAATTCGACTATATAACAAATGTCGATATGCTAAAAAGGTAAATAACTTTCGACAAATTTTTGAAAATTTATAACACATAAATAATTTGTTTTCCACTATTTACTATATTTGGTTTTGTTTGTGAACAAAAAAGTAAACAAATTTACTTGCACAAGAGGTCAGCTAAAATGCGAACATTCGATTGGCCCCAGAACTCCTGGGGCATGTTGTAGATTACGGTTGGCACTAACAAATACCAAAGTTTCGATCATCTTAAAACGGCGTTTCGGTGTGGAGCAATGGACCAATCTACCACAGATACACTTTTGCACAGCGTGTGATGGCCTTGTTGGCCGTTAATACCCTTTAATTTGAATAATCTAAACAGATTCTAAACTTGTGTGTTATTACCAATATTTTTTGCATTTGTGGAATTAAGCTTTGCTGTGTTGACTTACATTATGAATGAATGAGACCCTAAAATACACTAGGTAACAAATAACAAAATTTTGTCTGTGATTTGTTTCTAGCATATTTTTTCTTATTGATTTTGACCTACTAAACACGAAAATGAGTTTTAAAAAATTCTATCGATTGGTTTTCGAGATACAATTTATAATTTTTTTTTTTAAATTTTTGGAGGTACACCTACAATTTTGAGCATATCTTTCGTTTTCTTTGACCTTTTTGATCCTACTCAAATTAAAGAAAATTGAACCGTCTACAACTCATTGTCAGAAAATTTTCAAATAGGGTAAGTAGTTTGGATGTTGGCGGCTTAAAAATGTTAAAAAACAGCGTTTTTTAGTAAAAATGTGGCAGAAAAAACCATATAAAAATTCACATAAAATATAAAACACGATGCTAACAGCAATTTTGTTTTTTTACGTGTAGCTGGAATCTGACAACAAATAGTTTTGGTAAAAGACCGAAAAGACCAAATCAACACATCAACGCTGTTTTCCACATGGCATAAAATGTACAGCTATATCTTTGTTTCTACTCATTTTGTTTTGGGCGTTGATTTGGTATTTTCGGTCTTTTACAAGTCCGCTATTTGTTGTCAGATTTTGTTAAGTAAGGGCTTAATTTCTTTGTAAAGATTCCAGCTACACGTAAAAAACCAAAATTGCTGTTAGCATCGTGTTTTATATTTTATGTGAATTTTTATATGTTTTTTTCTGCCACATTTTTACCAAAAAAACGCCGTTTTTTAACCTTTTTAAGCCGCCGACATCCAAACTTCTTACCCGATTTGAAAATTTTCTGAGAATGAGTTGTAGACGGCTCAATTTTCTTTAATGTGAGTAGTATTACGATCAAAAACGTCAAAGAAAACGAAAGATATGCTCAAAATTGTAGGTGTACCTCCAAAAATTAAAAAAAAAAAATTGTATCTCTAAAACCAATCGAGAGAAAAATTTTTAAAACTCATTTTCGTGTTTCGTAGGTCAAAATCAATAAGAAAAAATATGCTAGAAACAAATCACAAAGCGACTGTTGGCTAGTGATATGAGAGAAAACTATTTATGCAAAAATGACAGAATACGTGATATGCTATCCCTACTGTTAGTTCTTTTGACTCAGCTCTTTATAAACTTCCCATTGCTATGCTTTGGCGTAGCTATAAGTGTCCTGAGCACTTTTGCCACAGTTGGTATAATTCTACCAAAAGTGGTAGATTTTTAAACGTATGGTATATTGATAGAATTCTTGATATTTTTCTATAGAAACAAAACTTTGACAAAATTTTCTATAGAAATAAAATTTTTACAAAAATTTCTATAGAATTTTGACAAAATTGTGTATGGAAATGAAATTTTTACAAAATTTTCTATAGTATTAGGTTAGGTTAGGTGGCATCCCGATGTATCAGGCTCATTTAAACTATTGAGTCCATTGTGATACCACATTGGTGAACTTCTCTCTTATCACTGAGTGCTGCCCGATTCCGTATTAAGCTCAATGACAAGGGACCTCCTTTTTATAGCCGAGTCCGAACGGCGTTCCACATTGCAGTGACACCACTTAGAGAAGCTTTGAAACCCTCAGAAATGTCACCAGCATTACTGAGGTGGGATAATCCACCGCTGAAAAAAACTTTTTGGTGTTCGGTCGAAGCAGGAATCGAACCCAAGACCTCGTGTATGCAAGGCGGGCATGCTACCCATTGCACCACGGTGGCTCCCTATAGTATTAATATTTTGACAAAATTTTCTATAGAAATAAAATTTTGACAAAATTTTCTATAAAAAAAATTTGACAAAATTTTCTATAGACAAAAAATATTGACAAAATTCTCTATAAATATAAAATTTTGACTAAATTTCCTATGGAAATAAAATTTTGACAAAATTTTCTATAAAAACAAAATTTTGAAAAAATTTTCTATAAAAATAAAATTTTGACAAAATTTTCAATAGACAAAAAATTTTAATAAAATTCTCTATAAAAATAAAATTTTGACAAAATTTTCTATAGAAATAAGATCTTGACAAATTTTTCTATAGAAATAAAATATTGACAAAATTTTCTATAGAAATAAAATTTTGAAAAAATTTTCTATACAAATAAAATTTTCAGAAAATTTCCCTACGGGAAATGGATCAACCACAGAACCGGTACAGGACTAGTCCCTGGTGTGTATGGACCAGTCCCAGTTCTGGTCAAAACATATGGAAGGGACCGGTCACTTTAACATGGGTTTGTCATTGACGGGGTAAATTTATATTTTAGGACGTGTCTTGTGACAAGTCCTCAGGAACCAGTGTCGGACAAACTCTTAGAAAGCCGTTTCAATTTGGGCATCCCAATCGAACCCAAAATGAAAAAAAAAAAACTTTTGAAATACGTCGAACAATAGGTTATCCTGATAATTATAACCTGCGCCACACTGTGGAACAGGGTATTCTAAGTTAGTGCATATGTTTGCAACACCCAGAAGGAGACGAGATAGACCATAGTGTCTTTGGCAAATGCTCAGGTGGGCTCCTGAATCGATATAGCCATGTCTAGGCCGCAGTTTTAGTCCAATCGACTTCAAATTTGGCACAAGTATGTTTTTTGGCTCAGAAAAGAAGCCTATTGATTTTGGAAGAAATCGGTTCAGATTTAGATATAGCTCCCATATATATATATATATATATATATATATATATATATATATATATATATATATATATATATATATATATATATATATATATATATATATATATATATTTCGCCCGATATGGACTTATATGGCCCCAGAAGCCAGAGTTTTACCCTAATTTGATTAAAATTTTGCACAAGAAGAACTATTAGTACTATAGTCAAGTGTGTCAAATTTTATTGAAATCGGTTCCGATTTAGATATAGCTCCCATATATATCTTTCGCCCGATGTGGACTAATACGGTCCCAGAAGCCAGAGTTTTACCCCAATTTGGTTGAAATTTTGCACAGTTGGTCAAGTGTGCCAAATTTTATTGAAATCGGTTCAGATTTAGATATAGCTCCCATATATATCGTTCGACCGATTTACACTCATATGATCACAGTGGCCAATCTTTTACTCCGATTTAATTGAAATTTTGCACAGGGAGTAGAATTATCATTGTAGCTATGCGTGCCAAATTTGGTTGAAATCGGTTCAGATTTAGATATAGCTCCCATATATAGCTTTCTCCGATTTACACTCATATGACCACAGAGGCCAATGTTTTGCTCCGATTTAGTTGAAATTTTGCACAAGGAGTTGAATTAGCATTGTAGCTATGCGTGCCAAATTTGGTTGAAATCTGTTCAGATTTAGATATAGCTCCCATATATGTTATATGTTTTTTGATTTCGTCAAAAATGGTCAAAATACCAACATTTTACTTGTAAAATCGCCACTGCTTAGTCGAAAAGTTGTAAAAATGACTCTAATTTTCCTAAACTTTTAATACAATAATATCTAACGATAAATCATAAATAAACTTTTGCGAAGTTTCCTTAAAATTGCTTCAGATTTAAATGTTTCCCATATTTTTTCATTAACATGGTGTTCCACCCTAGTGCATTAACAGACTTAAATTTTGAGTCTATAGATTTTGTAGAAGTCTATCAAATTCTGTCCAGATGGAGTGATATTTAAATGTATGTAATTGGGACAAACCTTTATATATAGCCCCCAACACATTTGACGGATGTGATATGGTATCGAAAATTTAGATCTACAAAGTGGTGCAGGGTATAATATAGTCGGCTCCGCCCAACTTTAGACTTTTCTTACTTGTTTTATTTCAATAAATGTAAAAATGCTTGATATTAAAATCTTAATGGATCTAACATTTTAATATCAAGCGAGTACGGAAACAAATAAATTAGGACTATTTAAAATTGCAACTAACTGGAGCCCAGGTATCAGTTCTGTGATAGGTCCGTCAGTGGTAATTTGCACCAATTTCCCATAGGGTTTATATAGAAATAAAATTTTGAGAACATTTTATATAGAAATAAAATTTTGACAAAATTTTCTATAGAAATAAAATTTTGACTAAATTTTCTATAGAAATAAAATTTTGACAAATTTTTTTATAGAAATTAAATTTTGGCAAAATTTTCTATCGAAATAAAATTTTCTGCAAAAATAACATTTTGACAAAATTTTCTATACAAATAAGATCTTGACAAAATTTTCTATAAAAATAAAATTTTGCCAAAATTTTATATAGAAATAAAAATTTGACAAATTTTCTGTAGAAAAAAAAATTTTGTAGAAATTAAATTTGGGCAAAATTTTCTATCGACATAAAATTTTCTATAAAAATAAAGTTTTGAAAAAATTTTCTGTAGAAAAAAGTTTTTGACAAAATTTTTTATAGAAATAAAATGTTGACAAAATGTTCTATTAAAATAAAATTTTGAGAGATAGATAATTTATCTATTAAAATAAAATGTTTGACAAAATTTTCTATAGATAAACAATTTGGACAAAATATTCTATAAAAATAACATATTGACAAAATTGTCTATAAAAATAAAATTTTGACAAAATTTTCTATAGATATAAAATGTTGACAAAATTTCCTATAGAAATAAAATTTTGACAAAATTTTCTGTAGAAATAAAATTTTGACAAAATTTTCTGTAGAAATAAAAATTTTTATAGAAAATTTTGTCAAAATTGTATTCAAAATCAAAGCCATATGCGCCTAAAATTCGCATACGCCTTACACAAAAAAAACGACCCTTACACAAGAGGTGTTTAATTGATTCATTTTCCTCTGCATCATGACAGCTCCTACAGTAGTCAGTATACTTTCCGCCAATAGCTTTTGCTAACTCGCTTCTCAGGCAGCGACCCGTTATGACAGATATTAGGAGTGATATCTGACGTCTTGAAAACACTAACATATCTAGTATGCAATTTAAGTTTAGATGGGGCCATATTTTCTTAGTGTCGTTGCAACCTTTGCAATTCTCCCATCGGACATTCGCAATTATAAAGGGTGATACGGTCAAAATTTGGTCAAGGGAAAACCCGTGTAAATCGGTGAAATCGTTTATTTAAAAAATCAAATTAAATTCCTTTTTCAAGTTCAATTAGTATAAAATTCAGGACAAATATTCAGTTAGGCTTTCGCTTTTCCAAATCCGAATTGCCGGGCCTCACGCTTGACACCTGCCATCAGATTTTGTACAGCCACCTTGTCCACCTTCTTCGCCGCAGAAAGCCAGTTTGCCTTGAACTGCTGCTCGTCCTTAGCAGTTTTTTTGGCCTTCTTTAGGTTCCGCTTGACAATAGCCCAGCATTTCTCAATTGGGCGGAGCTCTGGCGTGTTGGGATGGTTCTTGTCCTTGGGAACCACCTGCACGTTGTTGGCGGCGTACCACTCCATGGCATTTTTACCATAATGGCAAGATGCCAAATCCGGCCAAAACAGTACGGAACAACCGTGTTTCTTCAGGAAAGGCAGCAGACGTTTATTCAAACACTCTTTCACGTAAATTTCTTGGTTGACAGTCCCGGAAGCTATGAAAATGCTGCTTTTCAAGCCACAGGTACAGATGGCTTGCCAAACCAGACATTTCTTTGCAAACTTTGACAGTTTTATGTGCTTGAAAATATCTGCTACCTTTCCCCTTCCCTTTGCCGTATAAAACTCCTGTCCCGGAAGCTGCTTGTACTCGGCTTTGACGTAGGTTTCGTCGTCCATTACCACGCAGTCAAACTTTGTCAGCATCGTCGGGGATCGCGCTTTGGCCGTCGTATTTTGTTTATCATCGCGATTTGGAGTCACTACCTTCTTGTAAGTCGATATTTCGGCACGTTTTTTGGCTCGATGCACGGTTGTAGACGATACACCCAGCTTATTTGCGGCATCTCGGAAAGAGATCGTCTCAGCGGCTTCCGGTTTTCGATTTCCCCCTGATCCAGACTTCCTGGCTGTCGACAAACGTTCCCCAAACACTTTAATTACATTTGTAGAAAGAAAGAAAGAAAGAAAGAAAGAAAGAAAGATTTGGCAACTTTTAGCGATTTTGCCAGCTTTGCGTGCGAGTAGCTCGGATTTTCGCGATGCGCTAGCAAAATTTTGATACGCTGCTCTTCTTGCTTGGACGGCATTTTGACAACTTAAGAGTGAATTCCAAAATCAAAATAGGAGCAACATTCTACACACACACCTTCAAAATGAGGGGTGTTCGGGTTTATTAAATCCAAAATTGAAAGAAATACGTCAAGTTTATGTTGACCAAATTTTGACCGTATCACCCTTTAATAGCCTTCTCACGCAGTATAAGCTTGCAAGTAGCCAGAGGCGTACCAACATATTCTAGTTCCCCTGGAATATGTAAGGTAATTCCTGGTCCTGCTAACTCATCCGCTTCGCAGTTCCCTGATATATTCCTGTGGCCAGACATCCATATTAGGAGAATATTGTACTGCTCAGCAATCTCATTTAAAGATTTACGGCAGTTGATGTCCGTTTCCGAGTTAAGGAACACAAAGTCCAAGGACTCCACAGTTGTGTATTCATTGACATATAGTGAGCTTTTACTAAAGATGACTATTTCATGTAATGCGGTCTCAGTGGACCTGCCCTTCAAGTAAACATGGTGTCGTTTTGAGTTCTTGAATCGATGCTAGTTCTAAGATAAATATCTATCATCCTCACCAGAGTCTAAAGAAGGAATGAGGATAAGCTGATTGGTCGGAAATCCTTCGCACTCGAGTGAGAGGCTTTTCCCGCTTTAGATATGACAACGACTTTTGTTTTCCTGGAATATATTCTAAGTTCATACATCCTTTATATATCGCCAGCAACCAAGGGTTAATTTTGTCAGTCACTGCTTGTAACATCGCCGGAGTATTTCCGTCAGGTCAGGGTTATTTGAATGGGCCAAAAAATTTATTCTATATTCCAATACAATTTCCTTGATAGAAAATTACCGCTAAGACTCTGTGTTCAACCGTCTGATTTCCAGGCAAATGTGTGTCCAATAGTACCTCCAGCGTCTCAATGGACGTTGTCCAATTGCCCTCCCATGTTTTAATGATACCTAGAGCGAAGTTAGCGGATACTAGTACCATCCGTACTCTGGAAGCCTCCGACGTATTCTCAATACTGCTACAGTAATCATTGCAAGAGTTGTGCTGAGCCCTTCTCAGTTCTCGCTTATACTCTCTCAGGTTCATCTTGTAAGCATACCAATCCTCCGGAGCTCTGGTGGACTTTGCTTTGTTAAACAGCTTCCTGCAGGATTTCCTTATATTACTTCACTCCGTAGACCACCATAGGTTAGGTTAGGTTATGTGGCAGCCCGATGTATCAGGCTCACTTAGACTATTCAGTCCATTGTGATACCACAGTGGTGAACTTCTCTCTTATCACTGAGTGCTGCCCGATTCCATGTTAAGCTCAATGACAAGGGACCTCCTTTTTATAGCCGAGTCCGAACGGCGTTCCACATTGCAGTGAAACCACTTAGAGAAGTTTTGAAACCCTCAGAAATGTCACCAGCATTACTGAGGTGGGATAATCCACCGCTGAAAAATTTTTTGGTGTTCGGTCGTAGCAGGAATCGAACCCACGACCTTGTGTATGCAAGGCGGGCATGCTAACCACTGCACCACGGTGGCTCCCATGGCGGTCGATGTTTCCCCCTTGGCTTTCCTCTAGGGCATGCAGCTTTCAGTGAGTTGTTTCGAAATCTGCTGCACGGTTTGTTTATATTTGTCTCTGGTATTTTAACTTGTATTTTGTTTTTATCACAAAACTATGAAAATTTAAAGCTTGGCATTTATTTGATTTAGTTAACGAGTTATCTACTCTCATTCGTAAGCATCACTTGCACCAAGCGCCAAAGAGATGAATGGGATCAACACCACAGCGAATAGAAACTAGCACAACAACAGCAAATTCATTTAATTCAGTAGTCTTTTACTACTTCCACTACTGTGTTATACCAACTCGAAAACAATAGCAATCGTCCTTCATTTCCTTTGTTTTATGGCGGTGCTAAACTTTTTCTACTCCTCAACAATGAAAAAGTTTTGGCCTTTTCAATTTCGAATAAGCTAAAGCTTAAAGAATGTTCGCTTAAATACCCCAAAGGCAACGAGCATTTAATATAAAGTCAAAGTTTTTAGAAAAAATTTTAATTAGGCAGATATTTGAAATCTAATTGCCTGTTGTTTATATGAAGAGGTCGTGGATTCGTATTGTAAAAGCCAATTGAAAAAAAAAACACACACACACAAAAAAATAATTGAACATTCTTTGAGTACGTCTCTGCAGCTTCAGTAGAAAAATTAAGTTTGTTGAGAATTCTTTAAATGAAAATGGTAAAGCATATTTTTTGCGGACAATAGATGAGAAAAAATATTTTTTATTGAATGGTTCAATAGAAAAATGGTAAATATGGTTTGGTTAAAAAATTAGGTCAATATATCCAACAACAATAACAATAAGCATTTTTTATAAGCACATCCGCGGATGCTAACAGGTTAGCTGATAAGTCCCCGGTCTGATACATAGATGGCGTCGCTAGTATTAAATGCATATTATTTTTATATAGTACCAATCTTCAAATGATTCGTGTCAAAATTTGACGTCTGTAAGTCAATTACTTTGTGAGATAGAGCGTCTTTTGTGAAGCAACTTTTGTTATTGCGAAAATAATGGAAAAAAAGGAATTTCGTGTTTTGATAAAATACTGTTTTCTGAAGGGAAAAAATATGGTGGAAGCAAAAACTTGGCTTGATAATGAGTTTCCGGACTCTGAGCCAAGAAAATCAACAATAATTGATTGGTATGCCAAATTCAAGCGTGGTGAAATGAGCACGGAGGACGGTGAACGCAGTTGACGCCCGAAAGAGGTGGTTACCGACGAAAACATCAAAAAAGTCCACAAAATGATTTTGAATGACCGTAAAATGAAGTTGATCGAGATAGCAGAGGCCTTAAAGATATCAAAGGAACGTGTTGGTCATATCATTCATCAATATTTGGATATTTGGATATGCGGAAGCTTTATGAAAAATAGATGCCGCGCGAGCTCACATTTGACCAAAAACAACAATGTGTTGATGATTCTGAGCGGAGTTTGCAGCTGTTAACTCGTAATACACCCGAGTTTTTCCGTCGATATGTGACAATGGATGAAACATGGCTCCATCACTACACTCCTGAGTCCAATCGACAGTCGGCTGAGTGGACAGCCACCGGTCAACCGTCTCCGCAGCGTGCACTGAAAAAAAAGCATGCCCGGTACCAAAGATTTTGTCTTTACTTTAAAAATTTTGGTATTGATTCCGAGCCAAAGAAGCGGAGAATACAAGTAAGGATACTTTTAAGACCCAATTCTCTTTTAAATTTGGGTTTTGTGTACTTGCTTCTAGGAAGCAAATTTTCATTTTTCGCTTTTTTCTTCATATGCTATCAAAGTCCAAATTAAGACTTGACTTCCAGTAGAAATTATGATATGTTTCAAGTAATAAACGTCTTTAAAATGAAGTGTTGAAAAATATGTCCTATATTTGAACGATTTTTTCTTTGTAGTCAAGACGCAAAAAGGCAACAAATTTAAAGACAATTTCATTAAATTTAAAGAATTTTTCTGAATTATTAAAGTCAAGTTGACCTTAGCCCAAACATTATTTCTTTCATGTTATGATACCCATTTTTAAGTAAAATCACTTAATTATACACCGAAAAAAAAGTTTACTATTTTTTATGAAAAATGAACTAACCCATAGTAAGAATGACCATGATTTGGCGCCAAAGATTTTTTTCATCTAGATAAGTTCATGATTTTCTTATAAATTAGTTCATGTATTGCATCGTATTTTAGTTCATTATTACTATGCTGTGGGAAGAATATAGTTAAACAAATTCAAAATATTCCTGCTATCCGGAAAAATTAACAATTTTTTGGGAAACCTGTATTAAGAAATTGGTTTGAAATAAACTGTTTGTCGGTATAATTTTCAAAAAAGTAGAGAAATTGAGGAATCAAAGGTACAACAAGCCTGTATACAACTAAGCAATTTTTCGTACAAAACAAGTAAATTTTCTATTACCACCAGTATTTTATTTCAAAAAATTATTATTAAATTACACAAAACTATGGGTTATGATATACAATAAAGGAAATATTTTTATTAGAACGTTGGATGCAGTTACTTGTCGGTAGTTAGTAATTGCTTCTTCAAAAGAGTAATATTCTATGTTATTAGGACTAAACTAATTAATTTAAATTTCCATGTTTTCTATCCATATGAAAGATATATTTGGCACAAGTTGCTATATTCATTGAATTGTTGTCCAATTTCATCGATTTTTGCTAACTTTTGTTGAGCGGATTTGTCTTATAAGCATCTGAAAAATATTATCAAATTCTATCGTTCATATTGATTTTTAACTTACGGTTTTCAAGAGTATTTCCTAAATCCAATAAGGATATCAGCTTAATTAGCATTAAACAGTAAGAATATTCAAAAAATGACCATTACAAGACCTGTCTACCTGCAAGTGAAAATAATTATTTTTAATAAATTGAAATTTTGGTTTTATTAAAAACGGACAAAATACCGTTTATAGAAAAACTTACCACATTGAAAAATCCATCCAGTAGGTACATTATTGGAATCATATCCATGGACTAATGGACGTTTTTGAAATTATTCTCACAATATATTTGAAATAAAAAATATTATAAAATTAGACATAATTTCCACTTGTCAGTATAGCATTTAGTATTTAATGTGTATATTAAGTTCGAGTTTAGAGACTAAAATCGCAATTTTCATGATAAGTTTTCTTTAATAATCCATTATAAAAAAATAATCTTTATAAAAAACTTGGTTTGGGCTATTTTCCATCAAGTTATATTTAAATTTGTATCGAAGACGTATAATTTTATACTTTTCTTAGTGATTTATTTTTAATTTTAGCGGCTAAACTCGAATTTAGTACTCACCTGTAGGAATTGCTGTAACATAAAAAAATATATATTAACAAAAATGGTTGCATCTCCAACCTGTGATCCAGATGTATAATACCACTCATGTTGTATATTTTTTATGTAAATCAATTAAAAATCCGCACTAATTTTAAACTATTAACAGAAATATACAGTTCCTTAATCTGTTGTTTGTTTTTTATCAATAAAAAGCGTTTTTGATTACTCTAACATCACATCATTCACTTCTCAGTTTCTAAAATGTTCCGAATAAATGTATTTTCATTAATAAACACCAATACCGCACGTACAATTTTGCAAAATTAAATCCACGTGTGCACTTCATAAATGCATCAACATAACTGAATGCAACAATAAAACTCGAAGACACAAATAGTCATAAAGGATACATACCTGCCGTAAAGAAAAACAACTCCACACACACACGATCCCTTTCTGATCTCGCTATTGCACGAAAACAACTCTCACCGCAAAAGATACCAACAACACACAAGGAACATTCCATTGTCTCTAGAATCAAAACAACCAACAACAGCATAAATGACGCAATAACAAACACAAACAATCAAACGAGATATACACAAAATGTCTCTAAAAACTCCCTCACATGATGCACTCACATTTTCCAGTAGCACGTTTATTGATTAGTTGGAATTCTATCTATAAGTTAAGGTAAAATATATACCAAATCTATGAGGAATCTCTAAAAAATTATATACACCCGTCAAGGATTATATTAACTACTTTTTATTCTACTTTATCTAAAATTTTCAATGTGAGGAAAAACACTCCAACATATAATAAAAAGGGAAATAATTTGTAGGTAGCCATCGTACGAATCGGTAATGTCGTTAAGTTAAATTTTACTACAAAAATTTTTTTCCATACAAAATTTTTTCTTAGTAAATTGTCCACATTTCGCAGTAAGATTTTTATATTGCCCATGTATTTTTATAATAGAATCAATGATGCATTAACCACTGTGTTGGAAATTTATTTAAGGAAAAATCCTTCCCACTTCGTAGTTAGTGAACTAAAAAACATTTACTGAGCGTTTGAAGGTCGAAATCGTGGCAAAACGGCCCCATATGAATAAGAAACAAGTAAGGAAAGTTTAAAGTCGGGCGGGGCCGACTATATTGTACCCTGCACCACTTTGTAGATTTAAATTTTCGATACCATATCACATCCGTCAAATGTGTTGGGGGCTATATATAAAGGTTTGTCTCAAATACATAAATACATTTAAATATCACTCGATCTGGACAGAATTTGATAGACTTCTACAAAACCCATAGAATTTAAGTCGATATATATGTATTAGAAGTTTAGTAAAATTAGAGTCATTTTTACAACTTTTCGACTAAGCAGTGGCGATTTTACAAGGAAAATGTTGGTATTTTTGTCGAAATCAGAAAAATATATATATGGAAACTATATCTAAATCTAAATCGGAGTTAAAAATTGGCCTCTGTGGCCATATGAGTGTAAATCGGGAGAAAGCTATATATGGGAGCTATATCTAAATCTGAACCGATTTCAACCAAATTTGGCACGGATAGCTACAATGCTAATTCTACTCCCTGTGCAAAATTTCAACTAAATCGGAGTAAAACATTGGCCTCTGTGGTCACGTGAGTGTAAATCGGGCGAAAGCTATATATGGGAGCTATATCTAAATCTGAACCGATGTCAACCAAATTTGGCACGCATAGCTACAATGCTAATTCTACACCCTTTGCAAAATTTCAACTAAATCGGAGTTAAAAATTGGCCTCTGTGGTCATATGAGTGTAAATCGGGCGAAAGCTATATATGGGAGCTATATCTAAATCTGAACCGATTTGCCTGATATTTCGCAAGTTTTTCGAGACTCATAAAATATTCGGATGTACGGAATTTTAGGAAGATCGGTTGATGTACACGCCAATTATGACCAGATCGGTGAAAAATATATATGGCAGCTATATCTAAATCTGAACCGATTTTTTCCAAAATCAATAGGGATCGTCTTTGAGCCGAAACAGGACCCTATACCAAATTTTAGGATAATCGGGCTAAAACTGCGAGCTGTACTTTGCACACAAAAATCCATCAACAGACAGACAGACGGACAGACAGACAGACAGACAGACGGACATCGCTAAATAGACTCAGAATTTAATTCTAACAACAAGCAGTGGCGATTTTACAAGGAAAATGTTGGTATTTTGACCATTTTTGTCGAAATCAGAAAAACATATATATGGGAGCTATATCTAAATCAGAACCGATTTCAACCAAATTTGGCACGCATAGCTACAATGCTAATTATACTCCCTGTGCAAAATTTCAACTAAATCGGAGCAAAAAATTGGCCTCTGTGGTCATTTGAGTGTAAATCGGGCGAAAGCTATATATGGGAGCTATATCTAAATCTGAACCGATTTGGCTGATATTTTGCAAGTTTTTCGAAAGCTATATCCAACCAAATTTGACACGCATAGCTACAATGCTAATTCTACTCCCTGTGCAAAATTTCAACTAAATCGGAGCAAAAAATTGGCCTCTGTGGGCAAATGAGTGTAAATCGGGCGAAAGCTATATATGGGAGCTATATCTAAATCTGAACCGATTTGGCTGATATTTTGCAAGTTTTTCGAGACTCATAAAATATTCGGATGTACGAAATTTGAGGAAGATCGGTTGATATACACGCCAATTATGATCAGATCGGTGAAAAATATATATGGCAGCTATATCTAAATCTGAACCGATTTTTTCCAAAATCAATAGGGATCGTCTTTGAGCCGAAACAGGACCCTATACCAAATTTTAGGACAATCGGACTAAAACTGCGAGCTGTACTTTGCACACAAAAATACATCAACAGACAGACAGACGGACAGACAGACAGACGGACATCGCTAAATCGACTCAGAATTTAATTCTAAGACGATCGGTATACTAAACGATGGGTCTCCGACTTTTCCTTCTTGGCGTTACATACAAATGCACAAACTTATTATACCCTGTACCACAGTAGTGGTGAAGGGTATAAAAAATATATATATAAAATCGAATAATTGTACCCTCCACCATAGGATGGGGGTATATTAACTTTGTCATTTCGTTAGTAATGCATCGAAATATTGCTCTAAGACCCCATAAATTATATATATTCTGTCCGAACGAAACAAGCTATCGACTTGAAACTTAACATAAGTAGTTGTTATTGATGTATGTCGGATGGTATTTCAAATGGGTCATATTGGACCAATTTTAGGTATAGCCCCCATATAAACCGACCCCCAGATTTGGCTTGCGGAACCTCTTAGAGAAGCAAACTTCATCCGATCCGGTTGAAATTTGTTAGTATATGGTCTCTAACGACCATGAACAAATTGGTCCATATCTTGGCATAAGTAGTTGTTATTGATGTAGGTCGGATGGTATTACAAATGGGCCATATTGGACCACTTTTACGCATAGCCCCATATAAACCGACCCCCAGATTTGGCTTGCGGAGCCAAGGAGAAGCAAATTTCATCCGATCCGGTTGAAATTTGGTACATGGTGTTAGTATATGGTATTTAACGACCATGCAGAAATTGATCCATATCGGTCCATAATTATATACAGCCTCCATATAAACCGATCCCCAGATTTGACCTCAGGAGCCTCGTAGAGAAGCAAATTTCATCCGATCCGGTACGTAGTGTTAGTATATGGTCTCTAACAACCATGAAAATATTGGTCCATATCGGTCCGTAATTATAAATAGGCCCCATATAATCCGATCCCCAGATTTAATTTCCGGAGCCTTTTAAAGAAACAAATTTCATCCGATCCGGTTGAAATTTGGTATGTGGTGTTACTATATGGTCTCTAATAACCATGCAAAAATTGGTTCTTTTCGGTCCATAATTATATATAAACCGATCCCCAGATTTGACCTCCGGAATTTTAGAGAAGCAAATTTCATCCGATATGGTTAAAATTTGGTAAGTTGTGTTAGTATATGGTCTTTAACAACCATGCAAAAATTGGTCCATATTGCTCAATCATTATATATAGTTCCCATATAAACCGATCCCCAGACCTGAACTCCGGAGCCTCTTGGAAGAGCAAAATTCATCGATTCGGTTGAAATTTGGTAAATTGCGCTAGTATATGGCCGCTAACAACCATGCAAAAATTGGTCCATATCGGTTTTTAATTATATATTGCTGATCCCAAATCACACAAAAACTGGTCCATATCGGTTCATAATAATGCTTTCACTCGAGCCAAAAATAATCTACCAAAATATTATTTCTATAGAAAATTTTATTACTATAGACAATTTTTACTAAATTTTATTTCAATACAAAATTTTGCCAAAATGTTATTTTTATAGAAAATGTTGTCAAAATTTTATTTCTATATAAATTTTTTTCAAAATTATATTTCTATAGAAAATTTTGCCAAAATTTTATTTCTATAGAGAACTTTATCAAAATTTTATTTATATAGAAAATGTTATTTCTATATGTTATTTTATTTCTATAGAAAATTTTGTCGAACTGGATTATATACGTATTTAATCGGCCTTTTTATACCCTTCACCACTACTGTGGTACAGGGTATAATAAGTTTGTGCATTAGTATGTAACGCCAAGAGGGAAAAGTCGTTTAGTATACCGATCGCCTTAGAATTAAATTCTGAGTCGATTTAGCGATGTCCGTCTGTCTGTCTGTCTGTCTGTCTGTCTGTCTGTCCGTCCGTGTGTCTGTTGATGTATTTTTGTGTGCAAAGTACAGCTCGCAGTTTTAGTCCGATTGTCCTAAAATTTGGTATAGGGTCCTGTTTCGGCTCAAGGACGATCCCTATTGATTTTGGAAAAAATCGGTTCAGATTTAGATATAGCTGCCATATATATTTTTCACCGATCTGGTCATAATTGGCGTGTATATCAACCGATCTTCCTCAAATTTCGTACATCCGAATATTTTATGAGTCTCGAAAAATATCAGCCAAATCGGTTCAGATTTAGATATAGCTCCCATATATAGCTTTCGCCCGATGTACACTCATTTGCCCACAGAGGCCAATTTTTTGCTCCGATTTAGTTGAAATTTTGCACAGGGAGTAGAATTAGCATTGTAGCTATGCGTGTCAAATTTGGTTGAAATCGGTTCAGATTTAGATATAGCTCCCATATTTAGCTTTCGCCCGATTTACACTCAAATGACCACAGAGGCCAATTTTTTGCTCCGATTTAGTTGAAATTTTGCACAGGGAGTATAATTAGCATTGTAGCTATGCGTGCCAAATTTGGTTGAAATCGGTTCAGATTTAGATATAGTTCCTAATATAGCTTTCGCCCGATTTACACTCATATGACCACAGAGGCCAATTATATGCTCCGATTTAGTTGAAATTTTGCACAGGGAGTATAATTAGTATTGTAGCTATGCGTGCCAAATTTGGTTGAAATCGGTTCAGATTTAGATATATAGCTTTCGCCCGATTTACACTCATATGACCGTAGAGGCCAATTTTTAACTCCGATTTAGTTGAAATTTTGCACAGGGAGTATAATTAGCATTGTAGCTATGCGTGCCAAATTTGGTTGAAATCGGTTCAGATTTAGATATAGCTCCCATATATAGCTTTCGCCCGATTTACACTCATATGACCGTAGAGGCCAAGTTTTAACTCCGATTTAGTTGAAATTTTACACAGGGAGTATAATTAGCATTGTAGCTATGCGTGCCAAATTTGGTTGAAATCGGTTCAGATTTAGATATAGCTCCCATATATATGTTTTTCTGATTTCGACAAAAATGGTGAAAATACCAACATTTTCCTTGTAAAATCGCCACTGCTCTAAGACCCCATAAAGTATATATATTCTGGGTCGTGGTGAAATTCTGAGTCGATCTTAGCTGTCCTTACGTCCGTCTGTTGAAATCACGCTAACTTCCGAACGAAACAAGCCATCGACTTGAAACTTGGCACAAATAGTTGTTATTGATGTAGGTCGGATGGTATTGAAAATGGGCCATATCGGTCCACTTTTACGTATAGCCCCCATATAAACGATTTGGCTTGCTGAGCCCCTAAGAGAATAATATTTCATCCGATCCGGCTGAAATTTGGTACATGGTGTTAGTATATGGTCTCTAATGACCATGCAAAAATTTGTCCACATCGGTTCATAATTATATATAGCCCCAATATAAACCGATCCCCCAATTTGGCTTGCGGAGCCTCTAAGAGAAGCAA
Organism: Haematobia irritans; assembly: GCF_050003625.1. NCBI lineage: Eukaryota > Metazoa > Arthropoda > Insecta > Diptera > Muscidae > Haematobia > Haematobia irritans. The sequence continues at coordinate 86,878,387 of NC_134399.1, read as the reverse complement.
ATTTCATACGATGCGGCTGAAATTTGGTTCATGGTGTTAGTATATGGTCTCTAATGACCATGCAAAAATTTGTCCACATCGGTTCATAATTATATATAGCCCCAATATAAACCGATCACCAGATTTGATCTCCGGAGCCTCTTGGAAGACCAAAATTCATCTGATTCAGTTGAAATTTGGTACGTGATGTTTGTATACGGTATCCAACAACCATGCAGGAATTGGTTCATATCAGTCCATAATTATATATAGCCCCCATATAAACCATGCCTAACTAGGTTCATATCGGTCTATAGTTATATATAGCCTTTAGATAAATCGATCCCCAATCACACAAAAATTGGTCCATATCAAGTTCATAATTGTATATGGCCCCCAAATAAACGACCCCCATATTTCAATTCTGGCTCCCTACATACCGTGCAAAAGTCCACATCGATTCGTAATTATTTGTAGACTTACCTACACATATCTTTTTGGTCTAATATATACCACGTATGGACTAACTCACAATTTAGAAAACGATTTATGGTACCACAACCCAAGAATTTCGATTGTGTATGACAGTCTTTCGTAGAAGTTTCTACGCTATCCATGGTGGAGGGTACATAAGATTCGGCCGGCCATATATACTTCTTTTAATATTTTTCTTTATGACTTTTTTTACATCCTGGAAAAGAATAAACTTTTACCACAAAAAGTATATACTTTTCTTCCAAATAAATTTTCTTACAGCGAAAAGCAAATGAGAAACGATCTTTGTTTGTCTAAAATTTCGTTTGGGTGGAATTATTATTATTTGTTTGCGTGTACCTTATGTGGTTTGAGATTAATATTTTGATGCGTTACAAAACGATTAACAAAGTTAGTGTCCTATAGCTGAAGTTATTATAGAAATACGAAATGACTTTTCTACAACCCATTATTTTTGTTAGTTCAGCAGACATACTACGTATGTATGTACTTACTCGGTCAACAATGCAATTACCGTCTACATGTGAATTACAAAGATTCTCTCTGATTATATGATAATTGAATATACTACAGCAATTTAAATAATTACACTATATAGTCATATTCATTTACTTATATATCGTAAGTCTAAAAATATACAGAAGTCTCTGGCAAAGGAGACAAATAACGCTTCATCACTTAATAGTATAGAGTGGACAATAAACTGCAAACTTCAGGTAAGGTACAGAATAGCAGGTCACTTAATGTTGTTGATTCCTTTGGTAAAACTTAAATATGCGCATATTTACTTGCAATGTCATCATGATATTACTGGCAACAAATTCACAAGTCCTGCCCTAGTATGTCCCAACTCCATGCAACATTATCAACTTCTTCTTAGACAAACATTAGCAACAATGACAGTAATTTTCTACATTTTACTTTAGAGTGGTGGTGTACATATTCCTTGTAAAGGGTTCGTGATGACACTGCGAGAGTTAGATACATATATATGATATGAGGATATGGAAGTTGGTTGATATTGTTGTTTATGTTTCGTCATGATTTAAATATTTAAGATTATATAGAAGATGTTTCAAAAGGAGTTTGTAATTGACATTAAAATCTTTGAAGGATGGTGTGGTGTGGTACTTTGGGAAATTTTTAAATGTGTGACTATGTTATTATAATAAAATATTTGAACAGATAATATTAAAATGCCTGGTTTATGCATTTTTTACAAAACATAATATTTGTAAGCTTAATTCGTGCACAAATTAAAACTACCCAGCAAAAACTCTCATTACCTGGTAATCTTGTAGGTAAGCCTATTTAAAAATTAATAACCACTTATTTATTGGCATCGCTTCAGATTACATTTACATAGGCATGTCCTAGAAGGAAAGTACTTCTCCCCAGGCATACTTTAGGCCATAAAATAAGTAGTGCATTTAAAGCATATAATCCCCTAATATGTAATGACTTATTCGTAGATACACTAAAGCTAGCAAAATAGCCACTTATTGTCTGAGAAAACCAAATCTCGAAAATATTGATTTCTATCACCGATTGCAATGGATCAAAATATGGCGAGTGATGCTGTAATAGAAGAACTACTTGACTAGAAACGAATATTGTATAAACAAAAAATCTAATAAATAATCTAAATAAGATGCAAATTAATTTCACACTTAAAATAGAAATAAATGTAGGTTGTTTAAGGGAGTTGGATTCGTGAATTACGTTATAAATATGCAATAGCCAATTCACATAAGGTTCGAAATCTACTAAAAGTGGATTTTAAGTCTCTTTTTCATTTGAAATTTAGTTTAAGCGCATTTTGGAAGTGTAATGTGAATGAGGTATAAAAAAGCATTTATTTAAAACCTAATATGATAATGTCATTAAACACAATTATTATGAAATATTTGTGACAAAAATTTCTTAAGAAAAAATTTTCAGAATTACCGTTACATTACATATTCTTTTTGATTTTTTATGTAAGTGCTCGATTATGTGAATAATTATACCTAATGGTACCATCATTTATTCTATTTTATTAATTCGTTAACTACAACTGCCTAAAAATTTGAGAATAACAATTCGAAAATTAGCGAGAAGTATTTATTTTTGTCATTACAAGTTAGTCATTATAACTCGCCGCAATGTAATGCAACGTGTAATGACAGCTTTACTCCTGGTAATGTCAATTGTAATGAGATGTGGTTACCTAGTTTTTGCTGGGTATGTATAATTCGGTTAGATATTGAAAAACCGGGAGCTCAGTGGATATGGGGAATATATCAAGCAAGTAAATAAAAACGAGCATTCGTCCGGACCGAATATTATGTACCCTGCACTAAAGACTGCATATATGAAAATATTTTAAGAAGTAAGTAAAGTCTAAAGTCTGGCGGGGCCGAATATATTATACCTTTCACTACCGTGTAGACTAAAACTTTTAGTACCATCTCTAATCCATCAGATTTGTTGCGAGCTATATTGGATTGTAATATACATGTATTTAAATCGAATTATTTATACTTCTACAAATTCTCTACAGTTACAAATTAAATCGACTGCCACCAAGGGACAAAACACATTGTTCGTAAAAACAAGTAAGCAAAATCTAAAGTCATGGCCGACTATATTATACCCCTCACCACTATGTAGACCAAAACTTTTGATACCTTTTTGTATACCCTCCACCATAGGATGGGGGGTATATTAACTTTGTCATTCCGTTTGTAACACATCGAAATATTGCTCTAAGTTATTGACGTAGGTCGCATGGTATTTCCAATGGGCCATTTCGGTTCACTTTTACGTATAGCCCCCATATAAACGGACTCAGATATGGCTTGCGGAGCCTCTAAGCGAAGCATATTTCATCCGATCCGGCTCAAATTTGGTACATGGAGTTGGTAAATAGTCGCTAACAACTATGCAAAAATTGGTTCACATCGGTCCATAATTATATAGAGCCCCCATATAAACCGATCCCCAGATTTGGCTTGCGGAGCCTCTAAGAGAAGCAAATTTCGTCCGATCCGGTTGAAATTTGGTACATGGTGTAAGTATATGGTCCCTACCAACTATGCAAAAATAGGTCCACATCGGTCCGTAATTATATAGAGCCCTCATATAAACCGATCCCCAGATTTGGCTTGCGGAGCCTCAAAGAGAAGCAAATTTCATCCGATCTTGCTGAAATTTGGTACATGGTGTTGGTATATGGTCTCTAACAACCATGCAAAAAATAGTCCACATCGGTCCATAATTATATATATGTAGCTCCATATAAACCGATCCCCAGATTTGGCTTGCGGAGCCTCTAAAAGAAGCAAATTTCATGCGATCCGGTTGAAATTTGGAACATGGTGTTAGTATATGGTCTCTAACAACCGTGCCAGAATTGGTCCATATCGGTCCATAACTATAAATATATCCTATATAAACTGTTCTCCAGATTTGACCTTCGAAGCCTCTTGGTGAAGCAAAATTCATCTGATCCGGTTCAAATGTGGAACGTGGTGTTAATATATGGTCTCTAACAACCATACCAAAATTGGTCCATATCGGTATATAGTTATATATAGCCGATCTCCAATCACACAAAAATTGGTCCATATCGAAATATCGACTTCCGACTATATAAAGTGTATATATTCTTGATCAGGGAGAAATTCTAAGACGATATAAGCATGTCCGTCTGTCTGTTGTAATCACGCTACAGCCTTCAATAATTGCGCTATAGTCCTGAAATTGGGCACAGATTCGTTTTTTGGTTGCAGACAGGTCAAGTTCGAAGATGGGCTATATCAGACCAAGTTTTGATATAGTCCCCATATAAACCAATTTCTCGATTTGGGGTCTTGGGCTTATAAAAAACGTAGTTTTTGTCCAATTAGCCTGAAATTGAAAATCTAGAGGTATTTGAGGACCATAAAGAGGTGTGCCGAAAATGGTGCCCATCGGATTATGTTTTGGTATAGCCCCCATATAGACCGATCTCCCGATTTTGCTTCTTGGGCGTCTAGAAACTATATTTTCTATCCGATTTGCCTGAAATTGAAAATCTATAGGTATTTTAGGATCATAAAGAGGTGTGTCGAAAATGGTCCGTATCGGTCCATGTTTTGGTATTGTCCCCATATAGACCGATCTCCCGATTTTGGTTCTTGGGCGTCTAGAAACTGTATTTTCTATCCGATTTTCCTCAAATTGAAAATCTAGAGGTTTTAGTGAGAATAGTACGCGGACGTGTGAATAGGTCCGTATGGACCTTGTACTGCATTTCACTAATAAATGCATGTTTTTGGCCATCATTAAATATAATTTTTTTATTGTTTCGACACATAAGGCGTGCAGCTGATAGTAGATTTGCTGATTTTATGGACGAAGATATGGATGAAGAAATTGATATTGCTGCAATTGATAATTATGAAGTTGAGGTTGATGAAGATCGCACATACCAACATGCTGAAGATGCCGAAACTGAAGGATACGTCGAGCTAAATGAAGATACTGATGACGACGATGATGAAGAGGAAGAAAATGATGGACAGGAAACGAATGAAAGTTACTATATTGGTAAAGATGGCACCCAATGGAGTAAAAAAGCACCACCAATATCACGCACTCGTTATCATAACGTGGTCGACTTCAGAAGAAAAAAACCAGGACCAACAGCAAATATACACAACCCCTATACAATAATGCATTCAATCATGACAGAGGAAGTAATACACTACGTGAAACAAATCGTATAGTCAGGGAGGTTACAGCTGTATGCAATTTGGCGAATCCCACGAAGAAAAAGGAGTGGAAGCCAGTGACAGTGAAAGAGTTTGACGCCTTTGTAGCTATTCTTTTGTATGCTATGGAATTATGGACGCGAAGCGTTGCCCAATATACAAAGCTGCGTTGTCGTACGATCGCTTCATGTGTATAAAGCAATTTATTCGATTCGACAATGGAAACACTCGACAACAGCGACTCATCAACAGCAAAACTGCGGCTATTGACGACATTTGGGAAATGTTGCAACACAACCCTATGCCATATTAGATTACAACGCCAACAAATGCGGCGTTGATACCATGGATCAAATGCTAGGCACTTACAGCTGCAAAAGAGCAAGACAACGATGGCCGTTGGCCATGTTTTATAATATGCTGGACGTCGCTGCATTGGCTGCTTTTACGATTTACAACGAAATGAAGCCTATAAAAAGGAGTGACAGACGGCGGTCGTTCTTGTTACTGCTAACGAAACAATTGGCCACACCAAATATCGAAGAACGTGCCTTGAACAACCATATAACCTCATATCCAAGGATACACAATGCGATGGAAGCATTCGATGTCAGGGTAAGAAAAACATCTTCAAATTCAAGAATAGAATATATATATCTTTTTATTTTTCTTTTCATTTCAGGTATTACCAAGACCGATGAAAGGCAATGTACCGTCGTTTGCGGCTAGGTCAAGTAGACCGTCATGTAGGCTTTGCCGTTCTGAGTACGGGAGGCAGCGGAAAACGCGGGCATGCTGCTTCGGCTGCGGCAACGCTGTTTACGGAGAACATAGCACACTTTTACATCGCTGCAACACTTGCACACAGGGCAGGAGACAAGAAGTACACGCTCAACAACAATAATTTTTAAATTTTTTTATAATAGTCTTAAGAAAATTCAAGCAAAAAAAAAAAATTAAAAAATTGAAAAAAAACATGATTTACAAAAAAGGTCCGTATGGACCTTTTCACACGGCCGTGAAGTTCAGAACTGTCACTCATCGGAGGGTTAAACCGAAGACCCTAAATCATCAAAATAAGCCTTAGCCTATATTTGAAGCGTTTTTATCTTAAATCTAAATATTCAATATTTCAATTAATTTAAGGACAATTTCTTGAAATGAAAAATGTGTTTCTTTACTTTAAGGAAAATTAGCCTTAGTTGAAAGACATGGGACTTTAACGGAGGGACGCAAATTTACAAAATTTGTGTCCTAAATTTAATGAAAAAATTTTTTTTGAAGCAAAGATTATAAACTTAATTTAAATTAAAATTTCATTATTTTAAATAAATTTGTCCTCAATATTTTGTAAATTTCACTTTCCAAAATTTAAGCTGCGTAATATTTAATATCACGTAAATAGTTTTTTCAGTGCATCGGTGAGTATCACAATCATTAGCAGAAATTTCAACGCAATCCATGGTGGAGGGTACATAAGATTCGGCCTGGCCGTATATACTTGTTTCGCTTGGAGTTGTCGAAGTGGATCCACTTTTCATCACTAGTACTAGTTCGATGCAAAACAAAATTTTTTCTTGTTGCCTTTGGAGCAACAGTTCGCAAGCTTCCCTCAAATGCTGTTTGTGGGCATAAAACTTGAAATATTGAGAGCAAAAAAAACACGTTGTTGTTTGTGAGAAATTGATACGACTTCATGTCAGCTACACTGTATGATATCAATTAGTTTTACTAAAGAAACTAGCAATACTACTTTTTTTCTTCTTCTTTGAAACCAATAGAAGAATTTTCATTAACCAAACAGCCTGAATAAAATTCTCTACAAAATGGAAAACTTGTAACCATTTTTACACAATCCATTTTCCCTTCAACTTATAATGGCGTTTCCATGTAACTTTGCTTTTTGTTCCCTGCGCCACACTGTGTAAGAAGGCATTTTAATTAAGTGCATTTATTTGCAACACTCAGCAGGACATGAGAAAGACACATGGTGTCTTTGGCAATAATGCTAAGGGCCGGTCCTTGAGTCTTTCTTGTCATATCCATCTGTCTGTGAACACATTTTTGTGATCAAAGCCTAGGTCGCAGTTTTAGTCTAATCAACTTCAACTTTAGCACACGTATGTGTTTTGGGTCAAAATAGAATCCTATTGATTTTGGAAGAAATCGTTTCAGAGTTAGAAGAGCTCCAAAATATATCATTCTCATTTTTGGAAGTGCTTTTAAAGTTGTTCCTATAGAAAAACTTAAAAATTTTTTTGCTGGGATATTATGGACAAATTCCTTTAAAATAAAGAATTTTCAATTAAAAGAAAGTTTATAAATTTTACTTTTTATACCCTCCACCATAGGATGGGGGCAATATTAACTTTGTCATTCCGTTTGTAACACATCGAAATATTGCTCTAAGACCCCATAAACTATATATATTTTGGGTCGTGGTGAAATTCTGAGCCGATCTAAGCATGTCCGTCGTTCCGTCTGTTGAAATCACGCTAACTTCCGAACGAAACAAGCTATCGACTTCAAACTTCGCACAAGTAGTTGCTATTGATGTATGTCGGATGGTATTGCAAATGGGCCATATCGGTCTACTTTTACGTATAGCCCCCATATAAACGGACACCAGATTTGGCTTGCGGAGCCTATAAGAGTAGCATATTTCATCGGATCTGGTTGAAATTTGGTACGTGGTGTTAGTATATGGTCTTTAACAACCATGCAAGAATTGGTCCATATCGGTCCATAATTATATATAGCCCCCATATAAACCGTTCTCCAGATTTGATCTCCGGAGTCTCTTGGAGAAACAAAATTCATCCTATCCGTTTGAAAAATTTGCAACGTGGTGTTAGTATGTGGCGGCTAATAACCATGCCAAATTTGGTCCATATCGGCCTATAGTTATATATAGCCGATCCCCAATCACACAAAAATTGGTCCATATCGGTTCATAATCATGATTGCCACTCGAGCCAAAAATATTCTACCAAAATTTTATTTCTATAGAAAAATTTGTCAAAATTTTATTTCTATAGAAAATTTTGTCAAAATTTTATTTCTATAGAAAATTTTGTCAAAATTTTATTTCTATAGAAAATTTTGTTAAAGTTTTATTTCTATAGAAAATTTTGTCAAAATTTTTTTTCTACGGAAAATTTTGTAAAATTTTTATTTCTATATAAAATTTCTTCAAAATTTTATTTTTATAGAAAATTTTGTCAAACTTTGTTTCTATACAAAATTTTGGTAAAATTTTATTTCTATAGAAAATGTTGTCAAAATTTTAATTCTATTGAAAATTTTGTCAAATTTTTACTTCTATAGAAAATTTTGTCAAAATGTATTTCTATAGAAATTTTTGTCAAAATGTTATTTTTATAGAGAATTTTGACAAAATTTTATTTCTATAGAAAATTTTGTTAAAGGTTTATTTCTATAGAAAATTTTACTCCTATAGAAAATGTTGTCAAAATTTTACTCCTATAGAAAATGTTGTCAACATTTTATTTCTATGGAAACTTATATCAAAATTTTATTTCTATACAACATTTTTCAAACTTAATTATATACGTATTTAATCGGCCTTTTTTAGTTTAATATATAGGAAGGAAGTTTTAAGATACCTTGCCATCGGCAAGTGTTACCGCAACCCAAGTAATTCGATTGTGGATGACAGTCTTCAGTAGAAGTTTCTACACAATCCATGGTGGAGGGTACAAAAGCTTCGGTCTGGCCGAACTTACGGCCGTATATACTTGTTTTAATTAATTATACCCTTCACCACTACTGTGGTACAGGGTATAATAAGTTTGTGCATTTGTATGTAACGCCAAGAAGGGAAAAGTCTGATACACATCGTTTAGTATACCGATCGTCTTAGAATTAAATTCTGAGTCGATTTAGCGATGTCCGTCTGTCTGTCTGTCTGTCTGTCTGTCTGTCCGTCTGTCTGTCTGTTGATGTATTTTTGTGTGCAAAGTACAGCTCGCAGTTTTAGTCCGATTGTCCTAAAATTTGGTATAGAGTCCTGTTTCGGCTCAAAGACGATCCCTATTGATTTTGGAAAAAATCGGTTCAGATTTAGATATAGCTGCCATATATATTTTTCACCGATCTGGTCATAATTGGCGTGTATATCAACCGATCTTCCTCAAATTCCGTACATTCGAATATTTTATGAGTCTCGAAAAACTTGCAAAATATCAGCCAAATCGGTTCAGATTTAGATATAGCTCCCATATATAGCTTTCGCCCGATTTACACTCATTTGCCCACAGAGGCCAATTTTTTGCTACGATTTAGTTGAAATTTTGCACAGGGAGTAGAATTAGCATTGTAGCTATGCGTGTCAAATTTGGTTGAAATCGGTTCAGATTTAGATATAGCTCCCATATATAGCTTTCGCCCGATTTACACTCAAATGACCAAAAAGCCAATTTTTTGCTCCGATTTAGTTGAAATTTTGCACAGGGAGTATAATTAGCATTGTAGCTATGCGTGCCAAATTTGGTTGAAATCGGTTCAGATTTAGATATATCTCCCATATATAGCTTTCGCCCGATTTACACTCATATGACCGTAGAGGCCAATTTTTAACTCCGATTTAGTTGAAATTTTACACAGGGAGTAGAATTAGCATTGTAGCTATGCGTGCCAAATTTGGTTGAAATCGGTTCAGATTTAGATATAGCTCCCATATATGTTTTTCTGATTTCGACAAAAATGGTCAAAATACCAACATTTTCCTTGTAAAGGGTGATACGGTCAAAATTTGGTCAAGGGAAAACGCGTGTAAATCGGTGAAATCGTTTATTTAAAAAATCAAATTAAATTTCTTTTTCAAGTTCAATTAGTATAAAATTCAGGAAAAATATTCAGTTAGGCTTTCGCTTTTCCAAATCCGAATTGCCGGGCCTCACGCTTGATACCTGCCATCAGATTTTGTACAGCCACCTTGTCCACCTTCTTCGCCGCAGAAAGCTAGTTTGCCTTGAACTGCTGCTCGCCCTTAGCAGTTTTTTGGTCTTCTTTAGGTTCCGCTTGACAATAGCCCAGTATTTTGGAATTGGGCGGAGCTCTGGCGTGTTGGGAGGGTTCTTGTCGTTGGGAACCACCTGCACGTTGTTGACGGCGTACCACTCCATGGCCTTTTTACCGTAATGGCAAGATGCCAAATCCGGCCAAAACAGTACGGAACAACCGTGTTTCTTCAGGAAAGGCAGCAGACGTTTATTCAAACACTCTTTCACGTAAATTTCTTGGTTGACAGTCCCGGAAGCTATGAAAATGCTGCTTTTCAAGCCACAGGTACAGATGGCTTGCCAAACCAGATATTTCTTTGCGAACTTTGACAGTTTTATGTGCTTGAAAATATCTGCTACCTTTCCCGTTCCTTTTGCCGTATAAAACTCCTGTCCCGGAAGCTGCTTGTACTCGGCTTTGACGTAGGTTTCATCGTCCATTACCACGCAGTCAAACTTCGTCAGCATCGTCGTGTACAGCCTCCGGGATCGCGCTTTGGCCGTCGTATTTTGTTTATCATCGCGATTTGGAGTCACTACCTTCTTGTAAGTCGATAGTCCGGCTCGTTTTTTGGCTCGATGCACGGTTGTAGACGATACACCCAGCTTATTTGCGGCATCTCGGAGAGAGAGGTTAGGGTTTCGCTTGAAACTACCGGCAACTCTCTTTTTCGTCCCAGCGGCTTCCGGTTTTCGATTTCCCCCCGATCCAGACTTCCTGGCTGTCGACAAACGTTCCCCAAACACTTTAATTACATATGTAACGGTTGATTTGGCAACTTTTAACGATTTTGCCAACTTTGCGTGCGAGTAGCTCGGATTTTCGCGATGCGCGAGCAAAATTTTGATACGCTGCTCTTCTTGCTTGGACGGCATTTTGGCAACTGAAGAGTGAATTCCAAAATCAAAATAGGAGCAACATTCTACACGCACACACCTTCAAAATGAGGGGTGTTCAGGTTTTTTAAATGCAAAATTGAAAGAAATACGTCAAGTTTATATTGACCAAATTTTGACCGTATCACCCTTTAACTTCTGATAAATTATAAATACGGTTTTGGCAAAATTGGATACAAATGGCTTTAGATGTAAATATTTCTCATATTTTTTTACTAAAATTCTGCTCCAACTCAGGGCATTGGCTGGTTTAAATTTTAAGTCTGGATATTTTGTAGATGTGTATTTTTTCAAAAACCGTTTCAGATTTAAATATATCGCATGTATATGGGAATATAAACCTCTATATATCTTCCAACTAATTTGAGGGATTTGTGATGGTTACAAGTATGTGGCTATAATATAGTCGTGAAGGGTATAATATAGTCAGCCTCTCCCGACTTTAGTTATTCTTTACTTGTTTTCTTTTGTGTCTTTGTTTATCTTGTCTGATGTTGTAATCAGTGAAATTGAATACTTGCATGGAAGAATATTGCAAAGGCAATTGTCTATAAAGTGTGTATGTGGCTTGCAGGGGATATCTGTGGCTGCCTTCGACTTGCATTGTGAATGTCTCTATTATCGGATATACAATCTAAAATAGATAATCTGGCTTGAGCTATCATTTTCTGTTCGAAGGCGGTTTCATATTTTATCGTAGTAATGTTCACAACAGTCATGTACGTGGCTGAGATATTACATCGAGCTCCCTTTAGTATATACAATGGTGGAGATTCAACCGTGTTTCCTTCTTTTCGGTATATCTTATAAGTGTTTACAATTTTCTTTAGAGATTGCACTAAATTGGATGCCATAAAAAACCGGGACACATACTCCTATTGGTTTCCGCCTCCGCCAAGCTGTTGTTGCAGCTAAAAGTTGCAAAGTGCTGCCAATAAGATACACAATTTATAGATAGTTATTAGATATCCTTTCGTCTCTATATTTCGTTCTTATTTTCTTGTATCACCAACCAATGCACAGCGTAGCATATAAGTGTAGTTTTAATGCTTCACTTGCAAACAATGGTGTTACAGTCTCAGTAAGAGAGAGGTTATCGAGGAAGGCCTCTATTTGCAAATAAAACTATTTACAAATAGGTAAAATATGCCAAATAAATTTGAAACTGTGTAGTTTATTCGATATGTTTGTCTTCTATATAATATTGGTATCAAATCTCATAAAATATATACATTAAAACAACCTAGCAAAAAAATTGGAAGTTGTTCCATAAACATTTCTTTTTAAGAGTATGCCGAGATCGCCCATCAATTGTTTTCCACTTACGACGAAGTTCCTTCGGTCCAGTCTTAGAAAATACACTATTTGGAGGTTTAAAATCAAAATTTTAAAATAAAAACAAGTATATACGGCCGTAAGTTCGGCCAGGCCGAAGCTTATGTACCCTCCACCATGGATTGCGTAGAAACTTCTACTGAAGCCGATGGCAAGGTATCTTAAAACTTCCTAATACCGTAATATAGACCACATAGTCCATACGTGGTATATATTAAACTAGAAAAGGCCGATTAAATACTTATATAATTAAGTTTAAAGTTTCTATAGAAATAAAATTTTGACAAAATAAAATTTTCTATAGAAGTAAAATTTGGAAAAAAAATTTATAGAAATAAATTTTCTATAGAAATAAAATTTTGATAAAATTTTCTATAGAAATAAAATTTTGGCAAAATTTTCTATAGAAATAAAATTTTAACAAAATTTTCTATAGAAATAAAATTTTGACAAAATTTTCTATAGAAATAAAATTTTGACAAAATTTTCTATAGAAATAAAATTTTGCAAAATTTTCTATAGAAATAACATTTTGGCAATGTTTTCTATAAAAATAAAATTTTGGTAGATTTTTTTTTGACTCGAGTGGCAACCATGATTATGAACCGATATGGACCAAATTTTGTGTGATTGGGGATCGGCTATATATAACTATAGACCGATGTGGACCAATTTTGGCATGGTTATTAGCGGCCTTATACTAACACCACGTTGCAAATTTCAACCGGATGGGATGAATTTTGCTCCTCCAAGAGGCTCCGGAGATCAAATCTGGGGAACGGTTTATATGGGGGCTATATATAATTATGGACCGATATCGACCAACTCTCGCGTGTTTGTTAGAGGCCGCATTCTAACACCATGTTCCAAATTTCAGCCAGATCGGATGAATTTTGCTCCTCCAATAGGCTCCGGAGGACAAATCTGGGGATCGATTTATATGGGGGCTATATATAATTATGGACCGATATGGACCAATTCTTGCATGGTTGTTAGAGACCATATACTAACACCACGTACCGGATCGGATGAATTTTGCTCCTCTAAGAGGCTGCGGAGGTCAAATCTGGGGATCGGCTTATATGGGAGCTATATATGTGGACCAATTTTTGCATGGTCAATAGAGAACATATACTAACACCATGTACCAAATTTCAGCCGGATCGGATGAAATTTGCTTCTCTTAGAGGCTCCGCAAGCCAAATCGGGGGATCGGTTTATATGGTGGCTATATATAATTATGGACCGATGTGGACCAATTTTTGCATGGTTGTTAGAGACCACATACTAACACCATGTACCAAATTTCAGCCGGATCGGATGCAATTTGCTTCTCTTAGAGCAATCGCAAGCCAAATTTGGGGGTCCGTTTATATGGGGGCTATACGTTAAAGTGGAGCGATATGAACCAATTTTTGCATGGTTGTTCGAGACCATATAGGTACACCATGTACCAAATTTCAGCCTGATCGGATGAAATTTGCTTCTTTTAGAGCAATCGCAAGCCAAATTTGGGGGTCCGTTTATATGGGGGCTATACGTAAAAGTGGACCGTGGCCCATTTGCAATACCATCCGACCTACATCAATAACAACTACTTGTGCCAAGTTTCAAGTCGACAGCTTGTTTCATTCGGAAGTTAGCGTGATTTCAACAGACGGACGGACGGACGGACGGACGGACGGACATGCTCAGATCGACTCAGAATTTCACCACGACCCAGAATATATATACTTTATGGGGACTTAGAGCAATATTTCGATGTGTTACAAATGGAATGACAAAGTTAATATACCCCCATCCTATGGTGGAGGGTATAATAAAACTAACTAGGAAAGTCTAAAGTGGGGCGGGACCGACTACATTATACCCTTCACTAATATGTATACCAAAATTTTTGATACGGTCTTAACACTTTCACACTGGTTGGGAGCTATATAAAGGGGTATATTCACATATACATATAAACCAATTTGGAGAAAATTTTTAAACTTTCACTAGACTCTAGACTCAAAATTTAAATTGGTTAATGATAGGGACGGGCCACATTAAATTGCATAAAATTTTGGAAATCTCCATTTGTCATTTATCGGTCGATACATACGAACTAGATTATAGATAAATTTGAAACATTTTTGCGAGTTTTCGACTTAGCAGTGACGATTATACAAAGAAAATGTGGGTATTTTGGCCAAATGTGCTAAGATCGGAAGAAGCTTTGTCTACTTCTGAGCCGATTTTGATAAAATGTGGCACACATTTCCAAAATTTTAACTGAACTCTCAGTGCAAAACTTCAAAATTTTCGAAATGAATCTTTGGCCTCCGTGGTCATATGAATCCAAATCGGGGGTAAGATATATAACATATGGCAGTTATATCTCAATCTGAACCGATTTTTTCCAAAATCAATACGGATCGTCTTTGAGCCGAAAAAGACCCTTTGCCAAATTTGACGACGATCGGAATTAAATTTTTCACACAAAAATACATCAACAGAGAGACGGACGTCGCTAAATCGACTCAGAATTTAATTCTAAACCGATCGGTATACTAAGGTATACGTCTATGACTACTCCTTCTGGGTGTTACATACAAATGCACAAACTTATTATACCCTGAACCACAGTAGTGGTGAAGTGTATAGAAATTGCCAGAGTCTGTTGACTTTTTCATTTCCATGGAAGTTCTTTAGTGACGGTTTTGCAAATTACGAGAATTTTCAATTTTTATTGAGTTTTTATAACATATTATAATATATTTGATATTGGTATATATGGGAGCTTTATCTACCCAGCAAAAAAATTTGGAAGTGCTTCCAAAGGCACAATTTTAAAAGCACTTCTAGAAGATGCACTCCCAATGATGTTCTTTATTTTAACTACCCAAGAAGTTATTTTAATTAAGTTTTTATACCCACCACCATAGAATGGTGACGGGGTATAATAAGTTTGTCATTCCGTTTGTAACACATCGAAATATCGATTTCCGACTATATAAAGTATATATATTCTTGATCAGGGAGAAATTCTAAGACGATATAACGATGTCCGTCTGGCTGTCTGTTGTAGTCACGCTACAGTCTTCAATAATGAAGCAATTTTGTGCCGAAAATGGTGAGTACCAGTCAATGTTTTGGTATAGCGCCCATTTAGACCGATCTCCCGATTTTACTTCTTGGGCTTATAGAAACCGCAGTTTTTGTTCAATTTACCTGAAATTGGAAATCTAGAGGTATTGTAGGACCACAAATACGTGTGCCAAAAATTGTGAGTATCGGTGTATGTTTTGGTATGGTCCCCATATAAAACGACCTCCCGATTTGGTGTCTTGGGCTTATAGAAACCGTAGTTTTTATCCAATTTGTCTGAAATTGGAAATATAGAGGTATTTTAGGACCATAAAGAGGTGTGCCGAAAATGGTGAGTATCGGTCCATATTTTGGTATAGCCCCCATATAGACCGATTTCCCGATTTTACTTCTTGGGCTTCTAGAATCCGAAGTTTTTATCATATTTGCCTGAAATTGGAAATCTAGAGGTATTTTCGGTGAGTATCGGTCCGTATTTTAGTATAGCCCCCATAAGAACGATTTCCCGATTTTACTGCTTAGGTTTCTAGAAACTGTAGTTTTTATCCGATTTGGCTGAAATTGTAAATATTCTGGTGTTTAAGGCTCACAAAAACGTGTATCGGATTAAGTTTTTATCGGTCCATTTGGTAATGCCTCCATATAGACCGACTTCACTTCTTGAGGGTGTAGAAGGCGCACTGATCATGAAAATTGCTTGAAACTCAATGTAAAATTTCCAGATTTTACTTCTACAGATTGAAGATTTCAAATCAAGAGATGTTAATGATTCCTCTAAAACTCAAACAAAAATGGTTCTTATAAATCCAGAATCTGATATAGTCCTCATAGGTGAAATCTTTAAATTTATCTTCGGGAAGTGTCCTCAAGCCCTCCTGAAATTTCAAAGGAAACCCTAATATTTGTTTCATGGTGGTGGGTATTTAAGATTCGGCCCGGCCCCGAACTTAGTGCTGTATATACTTGTTTTGTTTCAAATAGGTTAAAAACAGAGTAGGAATTCATAAAATGGTACAAATTATTAAAATTTTGTCGAAAAAAATGCTAAATCCAATCTAAAAAAATTGTGATTTTTTGAAAATATTTGAGGTCAAACGTTTCCGAAAAGCGTTAGAATCAATTAAAAATTATAAAAAGTTATAATAATTATTTATTTGACAAAATATCACAGAACTTTTTAATTTACATCCAAAACATTTAATTCGGATCAAACCTAAAGAAGTGATGCAAATTCAGTGCAACGGCTGTTGAAATGGAGGACTTCCGTCTTTTGACAAGCCCATGTTAAATTCATCGCTTCTGCGTCAATTTTGCACCACTTCCGGATCCAAAAAGGACATTTTCATTACTTTTTTGGCGACGCTGTTGCAGGGTAACTCTGAACCGAGTTTGATGTTATTTTGCAGGTTTGGTTGATGTTATAAAAGATTTTTTGAGCTAAATTTGATTTAGATCGGTTAATAAATAGTCTAAATATGGATATTCGAGGAAATTTTTCAGAATCGGCGATACATATATATGGGAGCTATATTTAAATTTGCACCGATTTGAATGAAAGGTTGCAGGTTTGGTTAATACAACAGAGTGTTACTTTGTGCTAAATTTGAGTAAGATCAATTTATAAACAAGACTTTTATGGCCAAATTTTGGAAAATCGGGAGATGTATATATATGGGAGCTATATCTAAATCGATTATGATGATTTTTTGCACATATAGTTAGCACTATAGAAGATAAGAGTAGGCCCACTTTGAGTAAGAGGGGTAAATAAATAAGCATTTTCTGGCCAAATTGGATAAAATCGGGCGATAAATATGTATGGGAGTTATATCTTAATATGAACCGATTTCGATGAAATTTTGCACACTTATAGGGTGGTAAATTAGATTACTTTGTACCAAATTTGACGACGATCGGTTTGTAAAAAAGAGCTATGTCGAAATCGGCCGATATACATCTATGGGAGCTATATCCAAATTTGATCCCATTTCTTTCCAATTCAATAGCGTTCGTCTTTGTGACCAAACAACGTCACGTACCAAATTTCATCAAAATCAGTTAATAATTTCTACCGGAATCCTGGAAATAACAAATACATGGACAGACGGATGAAAACCAAGAGCTTGATCGACTCAGGAGGTGATTTTATGAATATTTCTAGTAGGCACATTTTCTGGCAAATCAAAGTTATTATATTTATTATATCCTGACCGCTATGTGGTTAAGGATATAAATATAACAAGTAAGTAAAGTAGAAAGTCGGGCGGGGCCGACTATATCATACCCTAAACCACCATTACAGAATTAGTAATCATAAGCATTTGTGGGGTAACATATAGGTCTGGGAGATAAACCGCAGTTGCATATTTAAGAAAATTAAGGGGTACATGTCTATGGGTGCTTTGTGTCAATCTGACTATAGCTCATAGTCAATGTTGCCACGGAAAATGTTCGGTTTACGCTACAAGAACAAAAAAATTTCCCTACTTTCCCATACATTCCCAAACAATTTTCCCTACTATATTTTTCGTTAAATTTAAAAAATTTTACAAAACAAAAATGGTTCTAAGTACTTTATTATCTTAAAACATGAATATGCAACGTATATAACTTAGAATATAAATTTGTATTACCACCACGGTTGCCACAGTTGGTAGAATTCTACCCAAATTAGTAATCTTTTTTGTTAAATCTCTTTAAAAATAAAATTTTGGAAAAAGTTTCTAAAGGGTGATTCTTTTGAGGTTAGGATTTTCATGCATTAGTATTTGACAGATCACGTGGGATTTCAGACATGGTGTCAAAGAGAAAGATGATCAGTATGCTTTGACATTTCATCATGAATAGACTTACGATCTGCCACAACGTCGAATTTTCAGTGAATGGGCCCTAGAAAAGTTGGCAGAAAATCCGCTTTTTTATCGACAAATTTTGTTCAGCGATGAGGCTCATTTCTGGTTGAATGGCTACGTAAATAAGCAAAATTGCCGCATTTGGAGTGAAGAGCAACCAGAAGCCGTTCAAGAACTGCCCATGCATCCCGAAAAATGCACTGTTTGGTGTGGTTTGTACGCTGGTGGAATCATTGGACCGTATTTTTTCAAAGATGCTGTTGGACGCAACGTTACGGTGAATGGCGATCGCTATCGTTCGATGCTAACAAACTTTTTGTTGCCAAAAATGGAAGAACTGAACTTGGTTGACATGTGGTTTCAACAAGATGGCGCTACATGCCACACAGCTCGCGATTCTATGGCCATTTTGAGGGAAAACTTCGGAGAACAATTCATCTCAAGAAATGGACCGGTAAGTTGGCCACCAAGATCATGCGATTTGACGCCTTTAGACTATTTTTTGTGGGGCTACGTCAAGTCTAAAGTCTACAGAAATAAGCCAGCAACTATTCCAGCTTTGGAAGACAACATTTCCGAAGAAATTCGGGCTATTCCGGCCGAAATGCTCGAAAAAGTTGCCCAAAATTGGACTTTCCGAATGGACCACCTAAGACGCAGCCGCGGTCAACATTTAAATGAAATTATCTTCAAAAAGTAAATGTCATGGACCAATCTAACGTTTCAAATAAAGAACCGATGAGATTTTGCAAATTTTATGCGTTTTTTTTTTAAAAAAAAGTTATCAAGCTCTTAACAAATCACCCTTTATAAACACATTTTTGTGAGAAATTTTTCTATAGAAATAAAATTTTGACAATAAATTCTATAGAAATAAAATTTTGAGAAAAAATTCCACAGAAATAAAATTTTGAGAAAACTTTTTATAGAAATAATATTTTGAAAAAAAAAATCTATAGAAGTACAATTTTGACAAAATGTTCTATAGAAATAAAATGTTGACAAAATTCTCTACAGGAATAAAGTTTACCACACATTGTTAAAGATCAAGCCTTGCCGGCTTCTAATTTCCTCCTCTAGAGCCACCAAAATGTAAAAATTATTAAAATTGTGTTGAGTGAAAATGCCCTACATTGTGGCCCTACGTCCCTACAAGACGCTAAATATTAGAAAAACCCTACATATAGGGAATTTCCCCTACTTCTAGCAACACTGGCGCGTTGATATTGCGCCTATGGAGTTAGTATGCCACTAATATTGAGCCTATTATTAAACAAGTAAGTAAAGTAGAAAGTCGGGCGGGGCGGACTATATCATACCCTAAACCACCATTACAGAATTAGTAATCATAAGCATTTGTGGGGTAACATATAGGTCTGGGAGATAAACCGCAGTTGCATATTTAAGAAAATTAAGGGGTACATGTCTATGGGTGCTTTGTGTCAATCTGACTATAGCTCATAGTCAATGTTGCCACGGAAATTGTTCGGTTTACGCTACAAGAACAAAAAAATTTCCCTACTTTCCCATACATTCCCAAACAATTTTCCCTACTATATTTTTCGTTAAATTTAAAAAAATTTACAAAACAAAAATGGTTCTAAGTACTTTATTATCTTAAAACATGAATATGCAACGTATATAACTTAGAATATAAATTTGTATTACCACCACGGTTGCCACAGTTGGTAGAATTCTACCCAAATTAGTAATCTTTTTTGTTAAATCTCTTTAAAACTAAAATTTTGGAAAAAGTTTCTATAAACAAATTTTTGTGAGAAATTTTTCTATAGAAATAAAATTTTGACAATAAATTCTATAGAAATAAAATTTTGAGAAAAAATTCCACAGAAATAAAATTTTGAGAAAACTTTTTATAGAAATAATATTTTGAAAAAAAAAATCTATAGAAGTACAATTTTGACAAAATGTTCTATAGAAATAAAATGTTGACAAAATTCTCTACAGGAATAAAGTTTACCACACATTGTTAAAGATCAAGCCTTGCCGGCTTCTAATTTCCTCCTCTAGAGCCACCAAAATGTAAAAATTGTGTTGAGTGAAAATGCCCTACATTGTGGCCCTACGTCCCTACAAGACGCTAAATATTAGAAAAACCCTACATATAGGGAATTTCCCCTACTTGTAGCAACACTGGCTGCGTTGATATTGCGCCTATGGAGTTAGTATGCCACTAATATTGAGCCCATTATTAAAAAAGTGACAGTCGTTAAATTAGTGTGGGTAATAAATACAAATTTGTAAAAATCGAGCAATATTCTTATGTAAAAGGTGCAAGTACGTATAAATACGATAGGCTAGTAAATTAAAATTTGAAATTTGAATAACATTGGTTAATAAATAAGAGTACTATGGCCTAATTTGGGAAAATCGAGCGATGCATATATATGGAAGCTATATCTAAATCTGAACCAATTTGCATAATATTTTGCGGGTTTTATTAATACCACAAAAGGTTACCTTGTGCAAGATTTGAGTAAGATCAGTTAAGAAATGAGGCCTGTATGGTCAAACATAAGGTTATTAGGGGCGAATTTTTCAAAATCGGGTGATACGTATATGGGAGCTATATCTACATCTGAACCGATTTCGATGAAATTTTGCACATATAGTTAGTACTATAGAGGAATGGATCTAGCCAACTTTTAGTAAGATCGGTTAATAAATAAGGGTTCTATTGCCAAATTTGGGATAATCGGGCTATACATATATATGGGAGCTATATCTAAATCTGAACCGATTTCGATGATTTTTTGCACATATAGTTAGTGCTATAGAAGACTACATTTAGCAAAATTTGGGTAAGATCGGTTGATAAATAAGGGTTTTATGGCCAAATTTAGAAAAATCGGGCGGTACATATATATGGGAGCTATAGCTAAATCTGAACCGATTTCGATGATTTTTGGCACATATAGTAAGTGCTATAGAAGATTATATTTAGCCAACTTTGAATAATATCGGTTGATAAATAAAGGTTTTGTGGTCAAATTTGGGAAAATCGGGCGATACATATATATGAGAGCTATATCTAAATCTGAACCGATTTGGATGAAATTTTGCAGACTTGAAGGGCGATGGAAAAGATTACCTTTTGCCAAACTTGGTGACGATCCGTTTGTAAAAACGCGCAACGTGACCCCATTTGTCGAAATCGGGCGATACATATATATGGGAGCTATATCTAAATTTGATCCGATTTCTTCCAAATTCAATAGCGTTCGTCCTTGTGCCCAAACAACTCCCTGTACCAAATTTCATCAAAATCGGTTAATAATTGCGACCTGAATCCTGTGAACAACAAATACATGGACAGACTGACGGACACCAAGCGCTAGATCGACTCAGGAGGTGATTCTGAGTCGATCGGTATATACCTTATGGGGTCTAAAATCAATATTTCTGGTAGGCACATTTTTTGGCAAATCAAACTTATTATACCCTAACCACTTGTGGTTTAGGGTATAAAAAAGCGCAACGTGACCCCGTTTGTCGAAATCGGGCGATACACATATATGGGAGCTATATCTAACTTTCATCCGATTTCTTCCAAATTCAATAGCGTTCGTCCTTGTGCCCAAAAAACTCCCTGTACCAAATTTCATCAAAATCGGTTAATAATTGCGACCGGAATCCTGTGAACAACAAATACATGGACAGACGGACGGACGGACACCAAGCGCTAGATCGACTCAGGAGGTGATTCTGAGTCGATCGGTATATATTTTATGGGGTCTAAAATCAATATTTCTGGTAGGCACATTTTTTGGCAGATCAAACTTATTATACCCTAACCACTATGTGGTTTAGGGTATAAAAACCTAAAGCCGATTGTTGAAGCTTGAAAACACCGGTTCTACCGGTCCATCGAAAATGGGATTTTCACAAAAACCGACAAGGGGCGTCGGAAGATAAACCGGTCAATCGGATTTTATCAACCGGTTTTGATCACTGTAGTCCTTTGACAAGCCCATGTAAAATTCACTGATCATGACCCAAGTTTGCATTACTACCGAATCTCAGATTGGGCATCAAAAACTCTGTTTTTGCTGGATTCTTGATCGATTTATATAAAAGATAAAACAATTATTAATCGATATGGAACCATTTATTGACACTGATCACCAAATGTCGACGACCCAAACGCCCATGAAGGAGTATATGTTATATACTTACGTTAAAAGCGTTCACAGAAACCCTTTAAATATCTAAAAAAATAAAGTTTATAATCATTGCTTCAAATTTTTTTAATTAAATTTAGTACGCAAATTTTGGAAATTTGCGTCCCTTCGTTAAAGTCGCATGTCTTTAAACCAATGCAAAATTTCCCTAAATTAAAGAAACACATTTTTGATTTAAAGAAATCGTCCTTAAATTAACTGAAATATTGAATCTTTAAATTTAAGATAAAAACGCTTCGAATATATGCTAAGACTTATTTTGAGGCTCGTTTCGGTTTCGGCTTAAAGTTTTTTTTGGAATTAAGAAATCGCTGTTTACTTTGAAGTATCTGTTATAATTTGAATTTTAAAACTGGCATTTGTTTCTACGTGAATAGCTTTATTAATATACTGCGAAAGGAGAATGGAAATTCGATAAATGAATTCTGCATACTAATTTTAATTTTATTGGTCCTAGAGTTAAAGCCAGATAGATCGCTAAAAAATGTCTTTATTTTAAAGAAGCCGCATCTTTGGCTCGGAATCAATACCAAAATCCTTAAGGGAAGGTCAAAATCTTTGGATCCAAGTAAACTTTTTTTTGAGTGTAGAATTGAAATATCTACCTAGAACATATTTTTGATATCTTATCAAAATGTATATGACATATCTTTCTATAATTACAAATCACTATGATTTATACTCTCTGCATATGGAAGACTAATTTGTAATATTATGTTTACAGGCCCCAATAGCAAGGACCTCGTATATGTGCATGCATTCAATTTCTTCCTGAAAGAAATTTTTCACAAAACTTTAATGATACTTTCAATAGATTTGAACTTCTTGGAAGCCAAAGACTTTGTCATGCAGTAAACATAATGCACTTGCGGTAATTTCCTTTGGGTGTATGAAAACCTTATATAAGTACATCAGAAAAAAAAAGGAAAACGAAAGTCGGAGAACAATGGGTATATAATATTAATATATGGGTGTTGTGCACATTGAAGTAGGGTATCTACTATATCTACACATAGGATAGTAAAATAGGAATGTTTACATAAATTTATTCAATGTTATTAATAGGTGGACTTTTCCATGAAATATGTACATTAAATTTTACTTAATATATTGTTCTTGTAAATAATTCTTTATAAAAATTAATTTTTTCAAAATGTATATGTTCATAAAGTATTAGGTAATAGTTGACGTGAAGATCGGGGGAGTATTTATTGCACGTGATTATTTGTAAATGTGTGCTTTAATTAAAATTCAATTAATTTTATTCGGTTGGGTCGAAAACCTTTGTAGTTAGTATGTTATATTGCTTTTGTAAATAATTCTTTATAAAAATTAATTTTTTTCAAAATGTATATGTTAATAGAGTATTAGGTAGTAGTTGACGTGAAGATCGGGG
Source organism: Haematobia irritans (assembly GCF_050003625.1). Taxonomy (NCBI): domain Eukaryota; kingdom Metazoa; phylum Arthropoda; class Insecta; order Diptera; family Muscidae; genus Haematobia; species Haematobia irritans. The sequence continues at coordinate 86,854,381 of NC_134399.1, read as the reverse complement.
GAGCATTTACTGCACGTGATTATTTGTAAATGTGTGCTTTAATTAATATTCAATTAATTTTATTCGGTTGGGTCGAAAACCTTTGTAGTTAGTACCCTGCCTTCTGTCAGTATTTATATTCATAATTTATTATTGTTACTAACTTTGTCATTCCGTTTGCAACGCATCAAAATATTGGTCTCAGGCATATATTCTGAGTTGTTGTAATTCGATCTAGTGATATTCTTTCGTCTGTTGAAATCGCGCTAACTTCCAAACGTATCAAACTATATTATCCGATTCGGTGCAAGTTTGGTACGTGATTTTAAAGTGATTTCAACAGACAGGAGGACAGCCGGGCATTGCTTAATGAAATTAGAACTTCACCATGGACAATAATCTACATATGAATTTTAAGGGGTCTGGCACCAATATTACAATGGATTATATACCGAATGAGAAAATTAGCATATGGAGCCATAAAAAGGCCATAAAAATTTGTGCAATAATTAAGATTATATGTAGGATGTAATTTTCACCCACCTTAGTTTGTATGACAAAGACTTAAAGGGTGATACGGTCAAAATTTGGTCAAGGGAAAACGCGTGTAAATCGGTGAAATCGTTTATTTAAAAAATCAAATTAAATTTCTTTTTCAAGTTCAATTGGTATAAAATTCAGGAAAAATATTCAGTTAGGCTTTCGCTTTTCCAAATCCGAATTGCCGGGCCTCAAGCTTGACACCTGCCATCAGATTTTGTACAGCCACCTTGTCTACCTTCTTCGCCGCAGAAAGCCAGTTTGCCTTGAACTGCTGCTCGTCCTTAGCAGTTTTTTGGTCTTCTCTAGGTTCCGCTTGACAATAGCCCAGTATTTCTCAATTGGGCGGAGCTCTGGCGTGTTGGGAGGGTTCTTGTCCTTGGGAACCATCTGCAGGTTGTTGGCGGCGTACCACTCCATGGCCTTTTTACCGTAATGGCAAGATGCCAAATCCGGCCAAAACAGTACGGAACAACCTTGTTTCTTCAGGAAAGGCAGCAGACGTTTATTCAAACACTCTTTCACGTAAATTTCTTGGTTGACAGTCCCGGAAGCTATGAAAATACTGCTTTTCAAGCCACAGGTACAGATGGCTTGCCAAACCAGATATTTCTTTGCGAACTTTGACAGTTTTATGTGCTTGAAAATATCTGCTACCTTTCCCCTTCCTTTTGCCGTATAAAACTCCTGTCCCGGAAACTGCTTGTAGTCGGCTTTGACGTAGGTTTCGTCGTCCATTACCACGCAGTCAAACTTCGTCAGCATCGTCGTGTGCAGTCTGCGGGATCGCGCTTTGGCCGTCGTATTTTGTTTATCATCGCGATTTGGAGTCACTACCTTCTTGTAAGTCGATAGTCCGGCTCGTTTTTTGGCTCGATGCACGGTTGTAGACGATACACCCAGCTTATTTGCGGCATCTCGGAAAGAGAGGTTAGGGTTTCGCTTGAAACTACCGGCAATTCTCTTTGTCGTCTCAGCGGCTTCCAGTTTTCGATTTCCCCCCGATCAAGACTTCCTGGCTGCCAACAAATGTTCCCCAAACACTTTAATTACATTTGTAACGGTTGATTTGACAACTTTTAGCGATTTTGCCAGCTTTGCGTGCGAGTAGTTCGGATTTTCGCGATGCGCGAGCAAAACTTTGATAGGCTGCTCTTCTTGCTTGGACGGCATTTTGACAACTGAAGAGTGAATTCCAAAATCAAAATAGGAGCAACATTCTACACACACACACCTTCAAAATGAGGGGTGTTCAGGTTTTTTAAATGCAAAATTGAAAGAAATACGTCAAGTTTATATTGAATTTTGACCGTATCACCATTTATGAACATAATGCGAGATAAAATGGAAAGATCCATATTAATATTTTTCAACAATGTAACTTTTGTGTAATTTTGTCTATTAAACAAGTATAAACAGTAGTAAGTTCGGTCGGGCCGAACCTTAAATACCCACCACCATGAATCAAACATAATAGTTTCCTTTGAAAACTCTTCGTCGGTGCGGGTATCTTGACAGATTCTACCTATGAAGACTAGCTCAGATTCTGGATTTATAAGAACCAATTTTGTTTGAATTTTAGAGAAATCATAAACATATCGTGTAAATGATGAAAAGAACCTTGATTTGAAATCTTAAATCTGTAGATTTTTAACGCCATTAATTAAATGATAACGAAGAGTGAAATATGGAAATTTTACTTTTGGTTTCAAGCAATTTTTATAATCAGTGCTCCTGATATACCCCCAAGAAGTGAAATCGGTCGATCGATCAATGTCTTACATAATGGACCGGTAGAAATAAATTCGATACAAAATTTTGAGGGTCTAAAATACTAGTATATTAAATTTTCGGGCAAAGTGGATAAAAACTACAGATTTTAGCAGCCCAACAAATAAATCCGAGAGGTAGGTCTATATGGGGGCTATACCAAAACATGGACCAATACTCAACATTTTCGACACACCTCTTAATGTTCCTCAAAATACCTCTAGAATTTCGATTTCAGACAAATTGGGAAAAAACTACGAATTCTAAAAGCCGAAGAAGTAAAATCGGGCGATCAGTCTATAAGGGGGCTATACCAAAACTTGGACCGATACGGACCATATTCGACACACTTCTTTATGGTCCTAAAGTACCTCTAGATTTCTAATTTCTGGCAAATTGGATAAAAACTACAGACTTTAGAAGCCCAAGAAGTAAATATGGGAGATCGGTCCATATGGGTGCTACACCGAAACATAGACCGATACACCCCATTTTCTGCACACTTATTTGTGGTCCTCAAATACATCTAGATTTCCAATTTTAGGCAAATCGAATAAAAACTACGGTTTTTAAAAGCTCAAGGCCCCAAATCGGGGGATCGGTATATATGAGAGCTATATCAAAACCTCGACCGATACTCCCCATTTTCGACACACCTATTTGTGGTCTTAAACTATCCCTAGATTTCACGCAAATCGGATAGTAAATACAGATTCTAGAAGCCCAAGACATAAAATCTGGAGATCGGTCTATATGGGGGGCTGTACGAAAACATGAACCGATACGGACCATTTTCGACACACCTCTTTACGGTCCCAAAATACCTATAGATTTCCAATTTCAGGCAAATCGGGTTGTAAATACAGTTTCTAGACCCCCAAGAAATAAAATCGGGAGATCGGTCATATGGGCCCTATACCAAAACATGGACCGATACACCCCATTTTCGACACACCAATTTTTGGATCTAAAATACCTCTAGGTTTTCAATTTCAGGCAAATCGGATAAAAAATACAGTTTCTAGACGCTCAAAATGCAAAATCCGGAAATCGGTCTATATGGGGGCTATACCAAAACATGGACCGATAGGCACCGTTTTCAGCACACTATTTGATGGTCCTAAAACACCTCTAGATATCCAATTTCTGATAAAAACTACGGTTTTTAAAAGCCCAAGACCCCAAATTGGGAGGTCGGTTTATATGGGAACTATATCAAAACTTGGACCGGTATATCCCATCTTCGAACTTGACCTGTCTGCAAACAAAGCACGAATCTGTGTCAAATTTCAAGACGATAGCGCCATTTTTGAAGGCTGTAGCGTGCTTACAACAGACAGATAGACAGACGGGCAGACGGACATGCTTATATCGTCTTAGAATTTCTCCCTGATAGAGAATATAACAGGTTGGCTGATAAGTCCCCCGTCTAACAAAGAAAAACACATTTTTTTTTGTCAAAATTCGTTTTTATTATTCAACATAGTTCCCTTCAAGAGCGATACAACGATTATAACGACCTTCCAATTTTTTGATACCATTTTGGTAGTACTCCTTCGGGTTCGCCTCAAATTTTTTTCCCTGCGAGCATCCTTTTGAGGTCTGAGAACAAGAAAAAGTCGTTGGGGGCCAGATCTGGAGAATACGGTGGGTGGGGAAGCAATTCGAAGCCCAATTCATGAATTTTTGCCATCGTTCTCAATGACATGTGGCACGGTGCGTTGTCTTGGTGGAACAACACTTTTTCCTTCTTCACATGGGGCCATTTTGCCGCGACCTTCAAATGCTCCAATAACGCCATATAATAGTCACTGTTGATGGTTTTTTCCTTCTCAAGGTAATCGATAAAAATTATTACATGCGCATCCCAAAAAACAGAGGCCATTACTTTGCCAGCGCACTATTGAGTCTTTCCACGCTTCGGAGACGATTCACCGGTCACTGTCCACTCAGCCGACTGTCGATTGCACTCAGAAGTGTAGTGATGGAGCCATGTTTCATCCATTCTCACATATCGACGGAAAAACTCGGTGTATTACGAGTTAACAGCTGCAAACATCGCTCAGAATCATCAACACGTTGTTGTTTTTTGTCAAATGTGAGCTCGCGCGGAACCCATGTTGCACAGAGTTTGCACATATCCAAATATTGATGAATGATATGACCTTTGATATCTTTAAGGCCACTGCTATCTCGATCAACTTCATTTTACGGTCATTCAAAATCCTTTTGTGGATTTTTTTGATGTTTTCGTCGGTAACCACCTCTTTCGGGCGTCCACTGCTTTCACCGTCCTCCGTGCTCATTTCACCACGCTTGAATTTTGCATACCAATCAATTATAGTTGATTTCCCTGGGGCAGAGTCCGGAAACTCATTATCAAGCCAAGTTTTTGCTTCCACCGTATATTTTTCCCTTCAGAAAACAGTATTTTTATCAAAACACGAAATTTCTTTTTTTTTTCCATTCTTTTCACAATAACATAGTTGCTTCACAAAAGACGCTCTCGCAAACTAATTGATCATTTGAAGGTTGGTACTATATAAAATAATATGCATTTAATACTAGCGACGCCATCTATGTGTCAGACCGGGGACTTATCAGCCAACCTGTTATATACTTTATATAGTCGGAAATCGATATTTCGATGTGTTACAAACGGAATGACAAAATTATTATACCCCATCACCATTCTATGGTGGTGGGTATAAAAACGTTTAGAGAAATACAATCGGTGAGGATTTGCCACACAGACATTACCACAGTTATGGGGCAAAGGCAACCCTAATGTAAATTCAATTGCGTTCGAAATTCTCAATTTTGTACTCAGAGCAAATACATTCAACATTTTTACAGACCCAGCGGCGTAGTTCCTGTGCTTGGAAGGCCTTTTTCCAGGCCTGTCTAGGCATTACAGAGGCCTGATTAGGACATTACACCTTCCTTTCCATTTAACATAGGGTGAGATTGGAGGGCAAGGCCTTCTTTGTAGCTTACATAAAAGGGCGTTCACCAGCCCTCTAAACAGAAGGAGTTCTACAGGGGTGTATATAAGAATTCCTACATAATTACTGAAAATAAAACCACACCTTCGCTCCTTCTTATTACAGGCATGTTGCAGCGCTACGTCAAGAAGGTGTTCTGTAGTACAGGGCGGTCTTCCCTATACGTTCTCAAAAGAATGACTTTATCATTACTAGACATAGTTATTGTTTTAATTCAGATTTATTGTTACAATAAGAAGTTTCGGGTTCAAAGATAGATAAATAAATAGATAATTAATATAAAATTAAAGAAAAAAATATACAAATTTTTAAGTCAGGACTTCTTTCGCCACATTTGTTGTTGAGATCTGGAAGAATTTAAATTCAAGAAATTATAGAAAAATAATGGCCCTTTTTGGGAAATAGAAGAAGTTAGATGCTTGTCTATTTATATTTGTAAGTGGGATTTTATAAAACGAGCGATTGTCTTAGAAAGGCATTGAAAATGCATTGTAATTATAATTAAATATCAATATCAATGCAAACAATTTTAAAACTATATTTTAAAAGAGAGCTCAAGGCAAATCTCCTGCTGCATAACTTTAACACCCATGCTGTAAGTTTAACTTTTCACAATTTCACAAATTTAAAAACACAAAACAAGGAACGCGTCTGTACTTCACAAAATCAAAACTGAACGAACGAATGGCGTGAATTGGCGTCCGCAAAATTATTATGCACTTTTATTATCGTTTATTAACATATGCAAAGACAATTAATGAAAATATTTTCTGACATAAATATTTTCTGTCATAATATGAAATAACCACTTGACTTCCAAAGGCATTACAAATGCATTCTAATTATAAATGAATAGGGATGTAAACAATTTTAAAGCTCTCTTTTAAACGAGAGCACAAGACAACTCTCTTGCTACATCATTTTAACACCCATGCTATACAACTTCTATAAAGAAGGCAAAGAGAATGTCTGGGTGTATAAAATGAAAAAGTAAATGAAACGCAATGCTTAATACAGGTCTGATTTTAGAATGCCTACGATGAATGTAAAATCAGTACACATGCATGTCTTATAAACACAACTCCTTCCAATTTAAGGCATTTAACATGCCTGAATTTGTAAGGTCCTTCTCGATTCCGCCGCTGGGGACTAAATTCATAAGCTCAATATATTCACAAACAAAAGTCCTTTCGAAGAAAACCATTTAACAATTTTTTTGTTGTTGTTAAATGGTGTGATGTGAATTTAATGAAACTGAATATCTCGAAATGCAAACATATGACATTTCCAAGAAATAATTCTTTCATTAATAAATATGCTATTAATGGAAATGAGTAGAGTTGTTGAGTTTCAACCCGTAATTTCGAAATATTAAAAGTCAAATACTTCCAATCTAATTACGCAAATAAAGGCCCTCTTCGTCGGTTATGTGTACAATTTAATAATTTAACAAAGAAAAACGCGTCGCCAAAAAGTAGTGAAAATGTTCTTTTTGATCCGGAAGTTGTGAAAAATTGGAGCAGAAGCGATGAGTTTAACATGAGCTAGTCACAGGACGAATGTCCACCATTTCAACAGCCGTTGCACTGAATTCGAATCTGTTTTAGGATGTAATCTGAATTCAGTGTTTTGGATGTGAATTAAAAAATTTGGTGATATTTCGCCAAATAAATAATTTTTATTTTTTTTTTATGATTTTTAATGCACTCTAACGCTAGTCTGAAACGTTTGACCTCAAATATTAAAAAAATATCAATTTTTCTAGAATGGATTTAACATTTTAATTGATAAAATTTATATATTTTGTTCCATTTTATTAATTTTTACTCTGTTTTTAATCTATTTGAAACAAAAATAGTTAAAATTACCTACTAACAAGTATATACGGCCGTAAGTTCGGCCAGGCCGAATCTGATGTATCCTCCACCATGGATTGCGTAGAAACTTGAACTAAAGACGGCCATCCACAATTAAATTACTTGGGTTGCGGGCGATGGCAAGGCATCTTAAAACTTCTTAACATCATCTTCTAAATTGTAAGTTAGTCCATGCGGGATACATAGTAGACAAAAGAAAGGTCAATTAAATACGTATATATTCAGTTCTTGACCGGTATATATATGGAAGAAATAATTACGAACCGATATGAACTTTTGTGCGATAATTATAGATCCAGAATTTAAATATGGGGGTCGCTTTCTATGGGTGCTATATACATTTATGAAAACGAGTCTACCAAAAATGGCAGATTTTTTACTGTTTGGTAGATTGGTATAATTATATAAAATGTTTCATAAATTTTCAATAGAAATAACATTTTAACAAAATTTTCTACAGAAATAAAATGATGATAAAATTTTCACAACATTTTCTATAGAAATAAATTTTTGACAAAATGTTTTATAGAAATTATATTTTGAAAAAATTTCCTAAATACATAAAATGTTGACAAAATTTTCTATAGAAATAACATTTTAAGAAAATTTTCTATAGAAATATAAAATTTTGACAAAATTTGCTATGGCAATAAAATTTTGGTAGATTATTTTTGGCTCGATCAGTTTATTTGGAGCTATATATAATATGGATCGATACGGACCAATTTTAGCATGGTTGTTAACGGCCATACACTAGCGAAATGTATCAAATTTCAACCGGATCGGATGAATTGGTCTCCTTCAAGAGGCTCCGGAGGTCAAATCTGGGGATCGGCTTATATGGGGGCTATATATAATTATGGACCGCTATGGACCAATTTTTGCATGGTTATTAGAGACCATATTCTAATACCACGTACCAAATTTCAACCGGATCGGATGAAATTTGTTTCTCTTAGAGGCAAGCCAAATCTGGGGATCGGTTTATATGGGAGCTATATATAATTATGGACCGATGTGGACCAATACATGCATGGTTGTTAGAGACCATATACTAATACCACGTACCAAATTTCAACCGGATTGGATGAAATTTGTCCCTCTTAGAGGCTCCGCAAGCCAAATCTGGGGATCGGTTTATATGGGGGCTATATATAATTATGGACCGATGTGGACCAATACTTGCATGGTTGATAGAGACCATATACCAACATTATGTACCAAATTTCAGCCAGATCGGATGAAATATGCTTCTCTTAGAGGCTCCGCAAGCCAAATCTGGGGCTATATATAATTATGGACCGGTGTGGACCAATATTTGCATGGTTATTGGAGACCATATATTAACCTCATGTTAATATATGGTCTCCGTTGGATCGTTGTTAGAGACCATATACCAACACCATGGACCTGAGGCTCCGCAAGCCAAATCTGGGGGTCTATACGTAAAAGTGAATCGATATGGCCCATTTGCAATACCATCCGACCTACATCCATAACAACTACCTGTTTCGTTCGGAAGTTAGCGTGATTTCAACAGACGGACGGACATGCTTAGATCGACTCAGAATTTCACCAAGACCCAGAATATATATACTTTATGGGGTCTTAATAAAGTTAATATACAACCCCCCCCCCCCCCCCCCATCCAAGGGCGGAGTGTGTAAAAATATGAAAAACACGACTTATCAAAAATTGAATTAAAAGAACTTCATGTGTAGTTAAAATAATGAACATCTTTTTTGCTGGGATGTAATTTATATAAAAGTGAACTGATTTCAGCCAAAGCACTGACTTTCCATCTCTTCTCAAGATGTGATCCCAATTGAGTGTTTTGGATGCGAATTAAAAATTTCTGTGATATTTTGCCAAATAATTTTAAAAAATTCACTTTTGTTTAGAATGTTCCATAAAAAAATTTTAACCTTCATTTTCGAATGTAGCAGATCAAAATACATAAGAAAAGTCACCTCATCAAATGTAAATTTTCAGTGTAAACTAATGTTGAAAATGTTAAAATTAGAGGTCTGCATCGAATAACTTTTCACTACATGTATGCAATTCGATGTCGAATATAGTACATACACTGTCTTTCTCTCAGAGCGCAAGTAGTGAAGTGAAGAGAACACTTGCTTGTCAAATACCACCAAGTACTTATCCGAAACAATATGTGTTCCGAAAAAAAGGAACAATAAAAATGTAAGTACTTGAGAAAAAGTACAACATGGATTCTCTTCACTTCGCGTGGTACCACAAGTATTTCTCAGTTATATGCGAAGCAAAACTTTCCATTATTATTAACCATAGATATGTATGTATATCACATATTTCATATATTTATGTATGTCACACACTTACCTTAACGTTTGCCGTTCTTTATAACAAACCAAAACATATATTATTGAGAGTAACTGTTTTTTTTATATTTCTGAAACTGCACGTGGTACATGGAGTACTCTATGAAGTTTTGTTTTCGCAACATACTCGACGTGATCACTCTGAGTACACCTCAATAAGAGAGAAAGAGGAATATGTGTTTGTTGGTAGTGAAGACATCAGAGTAGCAACAAGAAGTTACTCGTGGCGTTTGGTGTTCATCAAAATGTGTACCAATAGTTTTGCGACTCTCTCGAATAGATGTACTCATGTAGCAAGTACACGTGTACTTTGCATTTACAAATGGAATTGTGCAGACCTCTAGTTAAAATTACCCATTAAAAATATGAAAACAGCGAGTTATAAAAATTAAATTAAAACAAGTATATACGGTCGTAATTTCGGCCAGGCCGAATCTTATGTACCCTCCACCATGGATTGCGAAGGACTGTCATCCACAAATTTCAACTCACTCGGATGAAATTTGCTCCTCCAAGAGGCTCCCAAACCAAATCTGGGGATCGGTTTATATGGGGGCTATAAATGCTTATGGACTGATATGGACCACTTTTGGCATGGTTGTTAAATATCATATACTACCACCACGTACCTAATTTCAACCACATCGGATGAATTTTGCTTCTCCAAAAGGCACCGGAGGTCAAATCTGGCGATGGGTTTATATGGGAGCTATATATAATTATGGACTGATAGGAACCAATCCCTGCATGGTTGTATATACTAACACCATGTACCAAATTTCAGCCGGATCGGATGAAATTTGCTTCTCTTAGAGGCCTTGCAAGCAAAATTTGGGGGTCCGTTTATATGGGGGCTATACGTAAAAGTGGACCGATATGGCCCATTTGCAATACCATCCGTCCTACATCAATAACAACTACTTGCGCCAAGTTTCAAGTCGATAGCTTGTTTCGTTCGGAAGTTAGCGTGATTTCAACAGACGGACGGACGGACGGACATGCTCAGATCGACTCAGAATTTCACCACGACCCAGAATATATATACTTTATGGGGTCTTAGAGCAATATTTCGATGTGTTACAAACGGAATGACAAAGTTATTATACGCCCCATCCTATGGTGGAGGGTATAAAAACTTCCTGTGTAGTTAAAATAAAGAACATTTTTGGAAGGACATTTGTGGAAGTACTTTTAACGTTGTGCCTTAAGAACAATTTTCAAAATTCTTTTCTGGGTTGACATGTCATTCAGCTACCACGAGATATTTTCAAAGGAAAGTATAATATTTGATTCATGGTGGTTAGTATATATGAAATTACGGCCATATATAATTGGTTTATTTAAGATAGAATCCATAACATACAAATTAACAGGATTTAATTGGTAGCACTTGAGATAGACGACTTTAACAACATTTACGAGTATAGACAATATACCAAAAGTATTTGTCGATTTTCCAATATACTTCACCCCACATGGTGGATAGAAATTTCTTTTATACACTGAAAAGGATATTTACGTGATTACGCAACCTAAATTTTAGGATGCGAAATTAACCAAATATTAAGGAAAATTTTTCTTTAAAATAATGAAACTTTAATTAAAATAAAGTTTATAATATTTGCTTCAAAATTTTTTCATTAAATTTAGGACACAAATTTGGGTCCCTCCGTTAAAGTCCCATGTCTTTGAACTAAGGCTAATTTTCCTTAAAGTAAAGAAACACATTTTTGATTTAAAGAAATTGTCCTTAAATTAACTGAAATATTGAAACTTTAGATTTAAGATAAAAACGCTTTAAATATAGGCTAAGGCTTATTTTGAGGATTTAGCGTCTTTGATTTAAAGTTTTTTTTTTTTTTTTGGAATTAATAGTTTGAAGTATCCGTTATAATTTGAATTTTTAAACTTGCATTTGTTTGTACGTGAATAGCTTTATTAATATACCGGAAAAATAGAATGAAAATTCGATAAATGCGATCTGTACCCTAGTTTTAATTTTATTGGTCGTAGATTTAAAGCCAGATAGGTCGCTAAAAATTTCTTTATTTTAAAGAAGCCGCATCTTTGGCTCGGAATCAATACCAAAATCTTTAAGGGAAGGTCAAAATCTTTGGATCCAAGTAAATTTTTTTAGCGTATCTTTGAGTGTGCCTGATCCAATTTCCATCTCAATAATATAATTCATAAACTGTATTCATATATATTTATTCTACAAAATTCAATTGATGACTCCACAAATTTATATTTCAGCAGAATTCAAATAATGCGAATGAAATTGATAACGTTTATTTTTAGAATAACTAGTACAATTAATTTCGAAAATTCTTACGATGTAGAAACAATTTGTTATGCTTTGCCTAGATAAATTAAAGCTAATTTCATTTAATTTGTCTAAACTCAGCACTGGTAGCTATTGTATTAAATTAAAATAAGTTTAAGTTTTCAATTAAGTACTTTTAATGTTGGCACACACGTACACACATATACATATCGGCTATCAAAGAGTTCAGCCTCATATATAAGTATTTCAATTCAGATTTTCTGCTAATGATAAATGATGTTGGCAAATAAATGAATTAATTAAGTGGTCATATATAAATTAATCGCATGGTGTGTCGATTGAATTTTAATGACAATTAGGTAAATCAATTCGATGGGATTTAATAAATTAATGTCAGTGTTTAAGTATATAAATGTTTATTTATTGTATTGCAAATTGCATATCCCAAAGGCTTTCATTTAACTCAAAGTGATATTGAAAAATCTTTCCATAGCTTGTAAATTATGACATGATACAAAAATCGAAAATCTACTTTTCAACTAACAGATCGAATTTTTGGTAATCAACAAGTTCGAATAAAACTTCGAACTTGGTAATCCACAAGTTCGAAGCTTTAGATATTTTTGAAAATCATTTCTTATCGTCTAATCCGATTCTTAAGCAAACTTATCCTAACTTGAAAGTCTTATAATAGTAGGAAATTTTTCGACACAAAAAACGGCATTTCAACTTCATAGTGCCGCTACCAGATCAGTATTCATAATATGCGTACACGCAAAAAAATAATTCTTTCCTCCCAAACGAAATTTTAGACAAACAAAGTTCGTTTCTCATTTGCTTTTCGTTGAAAGGAAGTGTATTTGGAAGAATAGTATATACTTTTTGTGATAAACGTTTATTCTTTTCCAGGATGTAAAAACAATTTCATAAAGACTAACTCAAAAAAAATTTTTCTGGCTCATTTCCCTCACATCTTTCTCACTTCCACGAAGTTTTTTAGTTCTTAGCACCTTTTTCTGTAATACAAACAATGTAGAAGAAATTATACGATTTTATACATTTTTAAAATTTTTTTACCTGGACGGAGAATCGAACCGCGGACCATGCAATTTGTAAGCCAACACACTATCCACTGAGCTGTGTAGCCGTTATTGTCATCAATAGACAATTACCTATATAAGTTATGTTTATATAGCATAGCTTGCGGCGCCCACGAGCCGATTAAACAAAGTTTATTTCACAGAAAAATACATTTAGTTGGGCACCATGGAGCAGTGCTTGCTACGTCTGACTTGCATGCCAAGGGTCGTGGGTTCGATCCCTGCTTTGACCAAAGTTTTTTTTTTTTTCTTTTTTTTTTACATATATTCCAGATATGTTAGGAAGATTCCGAAAAAATGTTCAACATTACATTGTAGTATATTACATTTTGAACTGTAAAATGTGTCTTATTAAAAACCTAAAGTCAGAAAAGAACAGTGTTTGATATAAACGAAATGGAGTGGGTTGTTGGTTCAAAAATAACTTTTTTTATTAAAAAAATTAACACTTTATAACAAACTATTTTTTTTTTGGTTATAAAAGTGTATACTTTTCGAAGCAATTCAAAAAACTCTAACAAAAGAAAAACGTTTTCGGTACACGTTTTCCAAACATTTTTATACCCTCCACCATAGGATGGGGGGTATACTAACTTTGTCATTCCGTTTGTAACACATCGAAATATTGCTCTAAGACCCCATAAAGTATATATATTCTGGGTCGTGGTGAAATTCTGAGTCGATCTGAGCATGTCCGTCCGTCCGTCCGTCTGTTGAAATCACGCTAACTTCCGAACGAAAGAAGCTATCGACTTGAAACTTGGCACAAGTAGTTGTTATTGATGTAGGTCAAATGGTGTTGCAAATGGGCCATATCGGTCCACTTTTACGTATAGCCCCCATATAAACGGACCCCCAAATTTTGCTTGCGAGGCCTCTAAGAGAAGCAAATTTCATCCGATCCGGCTGAAATTTGGTACATGGTGTTACTATATGGTCTCTAACAAACATGCAAAAATTGGTTCACATCGGTCCATAATTATATATAGCCCCCATATAAAACGATCCCCCGATTTGGTTTGCGAGGCTTCTAAGAGAAGCAAAATTCATCCGATCCGGCTGAAATTTGGTACATGGTGTTAGTATATAGTCTCTAACAACCATGCAAAAATTGGTCCACATCGGTCCATAATTATATATAGCCCCCATATAAACCGATCCCCCGATTTGGCTTGCGAGGCCTCTAAGAGAAGCAAATTTCATCCGATCCGGCAGAAATTTGGTACATTGTGTTAGTATATGGTCTCTAACAAACATGCAAAAATTGGTCCACATCGGTCAATAATTATATATAGCCCCCATATAAACCGATCCCCCGATTTGGCTCGCGAGGCCTCTAAGAGAAGCAAATTCCATCCGATCCGGCTGAAATTTGGTACATGGTATTAGTATATGGCCTCTAACAATCGTGCAAAAATTGGTCCACATCGGTCCATAATTATATATAGCCCCCATATAAACCGATCCCCCGATTTGGCTTGCGAGGCCTCTAAGAGAAGCAAATTTCATCCGATCCAGCTGAAATTTGGTACATGGTATTAGTATATTGTCTCTAACAACCGTGCAAAAATTGGTCCACGTCGGTCCATAATTATATATGGCCCCCATATAAACCGATCACCAGATTTGAACTCCGGAGCCTCTTGGAAGACCAAAATTCATCTGATTCAGTTGAAATTTGGTACGAGGTGTTAATATATGACCTCAAACTCCCATTAGAAATCGGTCCATAATTATATATAGGCCCCATATAAACCGATCCCAGATTTGACCTCCAGAGCCCCTTGGAAGAGCAAAATTCTTCCCATTCGGTTGAAATTTGGTACGTGATGTTAGTATATGGTATCCAACAACCATGCAGGAATTGGTTCCTATCAGCCCATAATTATATATAGCTCCCATATAAACCGATCCCCAGGTTTGACCTCCGGTGCCTGTTAGAGAAGCAAAATTCGTCCGATCTGCTTGAAATTTGGTACGTGGTGATCGTATATGATATTTAACAACCATGCATAAAGTGGTCCATATCAGTCCATAATCATATATAGCCCCCGATCCCGAGATTTGGTTTTGGAGCCCCTTGGAGGAGCAAATTTCATCCGAGTGAGTTGAAATTTGGTACATTGTGCTAGTTAGGCATGGTCGTTAACAACCATGCCTAACTAGGTCCATATCGGTCTATAGTTATATATATCCCTCAGGTAAATCGATTTCCAATCACACAAAAATTGGTCCATATCAAGTTCATAATTGTATATAGCCCCCATATAAGCTCTCTACGTACCGTGCAAAAAGTCCATATCGATTCGTAATTATTTGTAGGCTTAACTATACATAACTTTTTTGTCTAATATATACCACATATGGACTAACTTAGAATTTACAAAACGATGTTAAGAAGTTTTAAGATACCACAACCCAAGTATTTCGATTGTGGATGACAGTCTTTTGTAGAAGTTTTTCTTTGCGTGTAGTCATAGTAGCTAAATATTCGGCTCCAACATAGCCTGTAGCAAACGCTTTACAGTCAAAGAGCCTAGATTTAATACAATGTGCAAAACATATAGAAAGTGCCTGTGTCTTCAGTGTCTTCTCATTGTAAAAATGTAGACTTGAAAATAAAAGAAATTTTGAATGTAGCTAATGAACTTGTCAGTGAAATTGGAATTGAAATCAATCAACCAAGAATAGTTGCCAAACTGAAACACAGAGCAAACTCACCTGCACTCAATTCTGAAGAATATTAGAAAAGGTCGATATTGATTCCATACCTTGATTCATTGAATTCAGCCTTAAACCATAGATTTTCTGAAGATCATTATCCAGCGTTTTCATTACATTTGCTGCATCCTTCCAACATGCTGAAACTAAGTGTTGCAGAATTTAAAAATGAATTCTATAACTGGATTTGAACAGGAAGCAGAAATTTGGTATAACCTTCGGAAAGAAAAAAAAATTGACGGCACAGGACTTGCCTAACTTGCAACTTTGTGATGTGTGGAAAGAAAGTGTAGAAGCTCTAAGTATTTCCTTAGCTCAACCATGTACTACCGCAATAATTGAAAGAACTTTCAGCACATTACGTAGGGTTAAGATTTGGTTACATTCTACAATGATAGAGCCAAGATTAAATGGTATTGAAAATAAATGAAATATGGTTGACTTATATACAATTAATACATTTTTTTATTTTTAATTTCCAGGGCTATGTCTTATGAGCTTGCATAGAAAACTATTGATTGAAAATGAAGAAAAGTTCATTGAGGAAGTATTACATCTATTCGCTGCCGACAAGAGAAGATTAATATTAAAAAAAACTATAATTTCAAAAAATTTTAAGGAAGTACTTTTCGTTGTTTTTTGTTAAAATAAAGTGCATTCTTTATTCAATAAAATTTATGCTATAAGTATAAAACTTGTTCGTGTTTTACTATAAACCTTGCCCACCCCTGACCGGATTCCTAGCTACGCCCATCTAATCGACCAAAAGAACTAATCGACTTTTAACCCTTTAACGACGAACAATTAACCGCTCGATAAAAGTAAGTTTTTCTTTTTCCGGATTCATTTTCAAAATACACCTATATATTAAATAAATTGTAGCCAAAATGTACAAGAACCTTTTCTTCTACGAAAAATTTCATGGGGCATTCGACCTCAATGGTATATATGTAGTGAGAAAAATGATTATTATAAAATACATCATGAGATTTTTTTACATTGTAAAATACAATCTGCCAGTGTTACCAGTATTTGTCTGACTCTTGTCCCCATATTAGGACGCTTTCGTCCCCCAAACGACCACCACTTTGTAGATCCACATTTTCGATACCATATCAAGTCCGTCAAATGTGTTGGTTGCTATATATAAATCTTTTTCTCCCAAATACATACATTTAAATCTTACTCGATTTGAACAAAATCCTACTAAATCTATAGACTTATAATTGAAGTCGGCTAATGCCCTGGTGGAACACTGTCAGTAAAAAAATGAAACATTTAAATCTGAAGAAATTTTTAGGCAACAAAAGTGTATTTATGATTTATTGGTCGCGAAATATATATTAAAAATATAGGAAAAATTTAAATCATTTTTAAAAGCAGTGGCGATTTTACAAGGAAAATGTTGGTATTTTGGCCATTTTTGCCGAATTCAGAAAAACATATATATGGGTGATATATCTAAATTTTAACCGATTTCATTCAAATTTAGCATGCATAGTGACAATGTTAATTCTTCAACTCTGCTCTCTGTGGTCAATTGAGTGTAAATCGGGCGAAGGATATATATGGGAGCTATATCTAAATCTGAACCAATTTCAACCAAATTCAGCACACTTTCCGACACTATCAATTGCACTCCTTGTGCAAAATTTAAAGCAAATCAAGCTGAAATTCTGTCTTTTGGGGAGCTATGGGACCTATATTTAAAACTGAAACTATTTCTTCAAAAAATCAATAGGGTTTTATTCTGACCCAAAACATATACTTGTGCCAAATTTAAAGTCTATTGGACTTAAATTGCGAACTAAACTTTGATAAAGCAAATGTGTTAACAGACAGACATACGGTCAGACGGACATGGCTAGATCGACTGAGCAATATTGCCATAGACTCCATATGCCTATTTCGTCTCCTTTTGTGTGTTGCAA